>NC_080182.1:39108370-39265870 GCF_950295315.1 Erinaceus europaeus | reverse complement strand
TAAGCCAATACTATAAAATTTCAAGAGCATAGCCTCCCACCTTTATATGTATGTAAGACTCATTACACCCACCACCAAAAATCACACTATCAAAATGACTTCCTCCATCCACCCCTCTCATCACATTACCCTCCAGCAATTCCCATATTTTCACAGTTACAGACTACTTCTTTTCCTTCAATCTTCTTTTCATGCACCAAGTTGCTATATAATCCAGATGGACTCCTTATTTATCTAAAATGAGTTTATAAAAAGAAGTTCAAAACTACTAAGACTCTCACATTTTTTTAAGTTTCTGAAAAAAAAAGTTCACTTTTGTATTTCTCATGCCTAGAATATTCACAGGGCACTGTAGGCATGTAATAAATATTTGAGAATGGAAAATCAGTTGTCTAGAATATTTGTCGGTATAGCCCTGCCTAAGGGGGGGAAAGCATGATTCACAACCTCTTCAAATTCTTCCATTGTGTTTTCTCAGCTGCATGGTGGTATTCCACATTTCCCTCGTCCCACACTCTTCCAACCCCAAATCTCTAAAAGGCTGAATTTAGGAAGGCAGGACTGGACAAATCAAATGCCTCATTAAGTATGCCTGAAGAAATATGCCTAAAGATGAAATTATAGCTCTTAGACCAGCACTCAAAACCCTGGAATAAAAGAAACGAAAGAAGAAGGAGGTGGGGCAAAATTGTGTGATCTGACCTTGGTTACTTATCCTGCAAATGTTTCTGAAAGCTACTAACTACTAATTGTGGTAAAGGTTTTTAAGCCGGGAAATGGCGAGTCTCTCTCTTTCTCTTGATGTTCTTGTAATTCATGTTCAGTTTGAGGATGGCACTATGTCTTAAATACAATAATTCTTAGAGAAATTTGAACACTCTAAGTTAACAGGTATGCCAATTTGGAGCCATAAAAGAGATTCAACTCCAGAGATTTCGAATAATTTAATAATGCGTAAACATTATTGCAAAGTTCTGTGCTTTTTTTTTTCTATCAACCTAAAAAGCTCTACCATGTGGTCTAATTCAAGGTTGCAGGCAGGAGAAATTACTGACTTTATTATGCTGGCCTGGTGCTCTCCAGTAAAAGCATTGAGCACCAGGCGTTCCATTCTAGGAGGCTCGGTAGCAAGCTTTTGCCCTGACAGATCTCCACTGGCTTCTAGCAAAAGCAGCAGAGAGAAGCAGGTTTTGCCCCATTGTGTGCCAGGCTCAAAGGCTTGTGTCCGCTTCCTTCCTTTAGAAGCCCCACAGCAGGCCCTAGTCAAACCCCAGTCATAATGGTCCTTGGGCCACTGAATGCTATTCAGTGCTCACTTAAGAGAGATTAATGTTTATTATTATCTTCACTAATGGCATTACTGTTATTGTTGTTATTATCCATTGCTTATTGGAAATGAGCATTCTGTGGTCTTTTCAGGAATTTCACTGCAATGCATAGAATATCCAGTCCATATCTACAAGGGAACAAGTAGTAAGAGTGATGCCACTGCTTTTCCCTGCATTTCTTTAGGTTCGATTTGTGCTGTCTTGGATTTCTTAAAAATATTTTAGAGAGACAGAAAGATTACAAAACGCAAATCCACCATTTTATGTGGATCCAGGATGCTAAGTATATGTTCTACTGAGCCATCTCCCTGTCCCTAGACTTGAGTTTTTCTTTGCTAACATAAATAAAAATGCAGTAAAGGGGGTGGGGTTGGACTGTAGCGCAGCGGGTTTAAGCACACACGCGCAAAATGCAATGACTGGCCCAAGTATCCCAGTTCAAGCCCCCGGCTCCCCACCTGCAGGGGAGTCGCTTCACAGGCGGTGAAGCAGGTCTGCATGTCTTTCTTCCCCGCTCTGTCTTACCCTCCTCTCTCAATTTCTTTCTGCTATAACCAACAACAACAACAGTTATAGCAACAATAACAACCATAACAAGGGCAGCAAAATGGGAAAAGTAGCCTCCAGGAGCAGTGGATTCGTAGTGCTGGCACTGAGCCCCAGCAATAACCCTGGAGGCAAAAAAAAAAAAAAAAAAAGACAGAAGAGGAAAGGATAGCTAGCATAGGAGTTGGGTAGAGTGAGGTTGGCTTCTCTGAGACTGCACTTTCAAATCTTAAAAATCTTAGGCTTAAAAAGTCTAAATCTCACTAATCTTAAACTGGGTCTACATATTACTAAGAAGAAGACAGCATTTTTTCCAAGCACTAGTCGGGAATGTGACTGTCTTACATTTTGAGACTAGCTCATGTTGGTAACTCTATTCCAGTGAGGTGAAGATGGCGAAAGATCCATCATAGGAGATCTGGAAGTAGACCAGACTTGTCACACTCCATGGGTCATACTTAGCTGTGTGGGAGTCTGGGAAATGTAGGCTAGTGAGTACAACAGACAGGACTGGAACCTGAGGAACTGTATTTTGGAATATTTCTTTTTACATAAAAAAAAAAAGACATGCTGCATCCAAGCTTATGGGGGGGGGGCTCACTTACATGTGAAATCTAAAAACAGTCAACTCATGAAAGTAGAGAATAAAAGGGTGATTAGCAGGGTCAGGAAAGGGGAAAGTTGGAGGCTACTGGTCAAAGACGACAAGGTTCGGTTATTAGATGAATATGTTCTAGAACATGTAAGCATGGTAACAACAGTTAACATCCTGTGGCATATTTTGAAAGAGGCTATGAAAATGCTTTAATATATTTCATTTTTCTCACTATAGCAACAACAACAACAAGAAAATAAATATGTGAGGTAGAAGACGTGTTAATAGCCCTCATTGGGGCAAGCATTTCATAATATGTGTATCGAACCATCACATTGCCCTTCCTAAACTTACACAATGCAATGTATCAATTATATATCAACAAAGCTGAGATTAAGAAAAAAATATGAGGGAGTCGAGCGGTAGCGCAGCGGGTTAAGCGCACGTGGCACGAAGCGCAGGGACCGGCATAAGGATCTCGGTTCAAGCCCCCAGCTCCCCACCTGCAGGAGAGTCGCTTCACAGGCGGTGAAGCAGGTCTGCAGGTGTCTGTCTTTCTCTCCTCCTCTCTGTCTTCCCCTCCTCTCTCCATTTCTCTCTGTCCTGTCTAACAAGAACAACAATAATAATTACAACAATAAAAGCAACAAGGGCAAGAAAAGGGAAAGTAAATAACTAAAAATCAAAAAATATATATATATGAGTGTGGCTGGAAGGTGGTGTACCTGGAAGGTGGTGTACCTGATTGAATACACTTGTTATATTGCCTAAGGACCCAGATTCAAGCTCCTGGCCCACATCTGCAGGGCTGTGAAGCAGTGTTGCTGGCCACTCTTTTTCTCTCCCTGTTCTTAGCTTACCCTTCCACTCTCATTTTTCTTGCTGTTTCTATACCATAAACAATAAATACATTTTAAAAAGAAAATTTGAGAAGGTCTATGTAACCCTCCCCACAATGGCAACCTTTATGTGGCTAGGCTACAAAATCTAACAGCTCTTTGTAAGTTCAACATGTTTATGTTTTTTTGTTGTTACTCTTTATTTCTTGTTTTAAAAGGTCAGAAAAAAGATCTTCTAAAGATAGTTAATTGTGAAGCAGCTTTCCCAATATGGTTAAGAGTGGTACAGGAGAAGAGATACGGGACCAGGACAAGCACTTAAATATCAGTGTCATTTCTAAAGAGAGAAAAGTCCCCATAATGCTTTCTACAAGGATATATCTGGTCACTCAGATTCTGCTTTCTCCAGTGGACAACAGAGAGGTCAACTCTTACAAAGACAGATTTTTCACCCCACAGTTCACTCCAGCCTGTCATCAGAATGATGTATTTGAACGTCTAGAACATTATAGTCTCTTGTCTTTTATGTATCATTCTTTGCGGAAAAAAAAAAAAAGGTTAAACTGCACCTTCCCTCCCTCTACCTTATCTATTCCCACTCTTTCAAATGCTTTTCATCTCAAGATTTTTTATTAAAATAGCTTAACTGACAATGTCTTCCTCCCCTATATTTGTTCTCATGAGTTTAGATAGTATTCTTAATTTCCTGAATTTCTTTTCTAGTTATGTCTTATTTTATTCACTTTGTATTCAAGAAACTTTGATTCATGGAGCTTTATAGGCTTCAGGCTTATACCATTATGAATCATCATGTGTATGTTTGACATTAAGTTGATCACTAAAAGTCTAATGCCATAACTGGCCCATTTTTCCTAATTTACCCACCCTTGCCCCCCCATTCCCTTCTGGTAACCACTAATTCAATCTTGTCAACATTTCTTTCTTTATTTCTTATTAGAGATTTAATATTAATTTAATATTAATTTATTAATAATTTAATATTGTTATTAATTTACAAGGTTGTAAAATAACAGGGGTATACATTTAATAATAATTTAATATTAATTTACAAGGTTGTAAAATAACAGGGGTATAAATTTCACCACCAGAGTTCTGTGTCCCATCCCCTCCACTGGTAATTTTTTTATTGTTTACCTCTGAGGGAGAATGGATCAAAGTTATTTTTTCTCCTTTTTAAAATTTATATATATATATATAATTTTTATTTATAAAATGAAACTATTGACAAGAATAGGATAGGAGGGTACATTGTCACACCGTTCCTACCACCAGAACTTCATATTCCATCCCCTCCTGATAGCTCTCCTATTTTTTGTCCCTCTGGGAGTATGGACCCAAAGTCATTGTGGGATGCAGAAGGTGGAAGGTCTGGCTTCTGTAATTGCTTCCCTGCTGAACATGGGTGTTGGCAGGTGGATCCATACTCCCAGCCTGTCTCTCTCTTTCCCTAGTGGGGCAGGGCTCTGGGGAAGCAGAGCTCCAGGACACATAGGTGGGGTCGTCTGTCCAGGGAAGTCAAGTTGGCATCATGGAACCTGGCAGCTGAAAAAGAGTTAAGATATAAAGTAGAACAAATTGTTGACTACTCATGAACCTAAAGGCAAGAATAGTGCAGATGAAGATTTGGGGTCTCCATTTTGGAAAAAGCTAGTAGGTCTATTTTAGGTATATTCTGAGGGGCCCATGATTTTACTAGTTTTTGCCTGAGCCTGATGTCTAATATGCAGATGGATACAGGTCTGGGGAGTTAATGTCATAGTTGGAAAAAGGGCTAGATAGCTGGATCAGGGAAGAGAGTAGCTCCCAAATATGGGAAAAGTATATAAATATTGTTAACTGTAAACCCTATCAATTTGATCTGGGGCCCATATTCAGCACAGCCCATGTAACCTCTGCATCCCTGTAGGCCTGAGCTCACATTCTGTGATCATGGCTAGGAACATACAAGGCTGCACTAATTTAAGAGCCATCTTCCTCAGATCGTAAGTAGAGTATGTTATCCAACCTCCCATCGGAGAATGTACCATTCCTTATCATTGTTGATCCACATTGAGGACAAGGTCTTATAGGGGCCCACAAAGGGGTCCATTATGTTGTTCCTGATGGAGATGACCAGTGACAGTAGCGAGAGGGATCTGTTAGAGGTCTAGGCCCATCATGTCTGTGTGGGACTCCCTGACTAGGGCCCTGGATGATGGGGTGGCCTGATAGTGACCTAAGAGTCCTCATTAAAGTGTGTCAGTCTCTTGCCCTTATTCAGCTCTCTGAGTTCTTACTTTGTCTGTGAAGGTTAGCATTCTGATTGAGGGACATGCAATAGGAGATAAGTGAGGAAGGTATCTAGGGCCGTGTAGAAGCTGTTTCATTAGATGCCTTATGGTGTCATTTTGGGGTCTTATTCTGCTTGCTTGCTGCATTTACTGACTGAAAACTACTGTGCATTTTGGCTTTAAGGTCTATGTTTTCCCCCAACTTATGGATACATGTGTATACAAGCCCTATCTCATGGGCCCTGGTCTAAATCTAGGTTTTGAAATAAGGAGTCCTAGGAGCTAGGAAAGGTCTCACCAGAGTAATGAAGCTGAAGTGTTGACATTCCACACCCGACTTCTCTGAACATGGTTCTAAGTGAAACATGCCGAGGTGGTACTGGTTGTATTGCTGAGATTGGCATCAGTAGATGCGGTATCAGTTGGTATGATTTGAGAGAAGCATTCAGGAAAGTGAGCCCCACCTTAGAGGTTCCAGGACTGGGAGATGTGTAGGCTTTATAGAGAAAGGGGACGGTTCCTGCCTTCTAAGGGTTTAAGAAGGCAATAGATAGTTATTGCTGTAACCAAATTATTTGGCAACTAGGTTAACTTTGAAAATCCCATTGTTAGGATTTGCTGTATCAGACAAGATCTCACCATAATTTATGTTTTTTATGCTATTTACATGTAGCTGTATCTTATAAAGTAACACCACCAGTTGCTTCTGTTCTCCCTGATCTAAGCTTTTAGGAGATTTAATATTTCAAAGAACTAGTCATTATTAGAAATGTATTAACAATTTCAGCCCACTGTTATAATTCAGTCTGATTACCACTTTGAAGTTGTAAGTACATAGACTCAGAGCTATGGCTTATGCATCAAAAAGTTTGAGACCTTCGATCCATTTTCCCCTCTCATATTAATTAAAAAGTGATTTATGAGATTATACGTTAATAGGAGAGTATATTAACAAAATACCCACCACCAAAGGTCTGTCCCCCCGCCTGCCCCCAGTGAAGCTGACCATCTACCCTCACCCTATACCCAGAGATTTTCACTTTAGTACCATACCCCAAACTCAGTCATATTCTGCTTTGCGTTTCCCTCTCCGTTCTTTCTTAACTCCGTAACTTCTGTTTATGAGTGGGATCATCTCATACTCATCTTTGTCTTTCTAACTTATCTCAGTTAACATAATTCCTTTTAGCTCCATCCAAGATGGACCAGAGAAGGTGGACTCATTGTTCCTAACAGCTGCGTAGTATTCCATTGTGTAAAATATACACCACATCTTTCTCAGCTATTCCTATGTTGTTGGACACCTGGTTTGCTTCTAGATTTTACCTATTATGAATTGTGCAGCAATGGACATAGGTGTACACAAATCTTTTTGGTTAGGTGTGATGGAGTCCTTAGGATGTATCCCTAGGTGAGAAATTACTGGGTCATATGATAGATCTATTTCTAGCCTTGTGAGGGTTCTCCAGACTTTTCTCCACAGAGGTTGGACCTATTTATATTTCCACCAGCAGTGCAGGAATGGTCCTTTGTCCCCACAGCCTCTCCAGCATTTGTTGCTGCTGTCCTTTTTGATGTATGCCATCCTAACAGGAATGAGGTGCTATCTCAGTGTTGTCTTTATTTGCATTTCTATGACTATCAGAGACGTGGAACAATTTTTCATATATGTTTGTTAGCCTTTTGTATCTTTTCTGTAGTAAATATTCTGTTCATATCCTCTGCCTATTTTTGGATAGGGTCATTTGCTTTTTTGTTGCTTACTTTGGTGAGCTCTTTATATATTTTGGTTATTAGTCTCTTGTCTGATGTATGGCATGTGAAAATCTCCCATTCTGTGAGAGGTCTCTTTGTTGGGGTGATGGTTTCTTTTGCTGTGCAGAAGCTCTTCAATTTGATGTAATTCCATTGATTTGTTTTTGTTTTAGTCTTCCTTACAATTGGGTTTGTATCATCAAAGATGTCCTTGAGTTTTAGGTGGGAAAGTGTTCCAATGTTTTCCTCTAAGTATATGTTAGTTTCTGGTCTAACATTCAGGTCCTGGATCAGAATTCTTTTTGGGGTGCGCAAGGTTGGAGTCTTGACGTCTGTAATTGCTTCTCCATGGAACATGATTGTTAATAGGTTGATCCATACCCCCAGACTGTTTATTTTTTATCTTACTTAGTCCTTTGTTTTGTTTCTGTATATGTGTACCATGTTTTATTGAAATCATACAGTGCTTGCCTTTCTGTATTGAACTTATTCTAACCACTAAGAATAGTAGTTTGAAAAATATTTTTAAAAAGAAAGAGAAAAAAGAAGAAAAATGACTTTGGAGACCTGTGGTAATGCACTGGATAAGCGCACACATGTTTAAGTGCAAGGACCCATGCAAGGATCCCAGTCCGAGTCCCCAGCTCCCTGCGAGGTGGGGGATCCGCTTCACAAGTAGTGCAGCAGGCCTGCAAGTGTCTTATCTTTCTCTCCCTCTCTCTATCTCCTCCTCCTCTCTCAATTTCTCTCTGTCCTTTCCAATAAAATGGAAAAAATGTCCACCAGGAGCAATGGATTCTAACACCAAGCCCCAGCAATAACTCTGGAGGAAAAAAAAAAAAAAGAAAAAAAAGCCCTCTTCATTTAATACTTGAAACTTTAGATAAGTAATCGGGGTTGGGGTTTCCACTAATCTATTAAGATATACTTATTATGCATCTATCATATATAACTGTTTATAATATGGTTATTATCACAAGTGAGATGTGTATGTGTATGTGAGAGAGAGAGAGAAATAGGGAGAGTTAGACATTTTTTCCTCTGCTGAGAAAGCACTAACAGGAACGGGAAAATGATACGTGACTTGAGAGAGCTTATGAATATATTTCTGTTCTTTCATGTTACCTACACTTCAAACTATTTTTTCAGGTCAGAGAAGTAACTCGGCTGTAGAGTGCAGGACTTGTAAGAGTAAAGTCCCGAGTCTCATGGTCTCCTTCTTTCTCATTAAATTTCTCTATTTAAAATAAATGAAGGGGGGAGGCAGGACTACACTCAGCAGATCACACATGTAACATTGTGCAAAGACCTGGCTTCAAGTCCCCAACACTACAAATCTACAGCTCCTGGTGTCTATTTTTTTTTCCCTTTTTTTTTTCCATTTTATTTGATGGACCAAGAGAAATTGAGAGGGTAGAGGGAGATAGAGAAGAAAAGAGAAAGGTAGACAGCTGCAGATCTGCTTCACCACATGTGAAGCATCCCCACTGCAGGTGGGAAGTAGGGGATTGAACCAGGGTCCTTGCTTGGGTCCTTGTACATAGTACTTTGCACACTTAAAAGGGTGGGCCACTATCTGGCCACCTCAACCTAGAATTCTATGTCAAGCAAAAAAGAAAAATAATGACAGAAAGAAAGAAAGAAAAAGATAGAGAAAAAAATACAGAACCGCTTCCCTCCCCAAGAAACTTCTAAAGCACATTTCACCATGTGTAAGGACCTGAGCTTAAGCCCCCACTCCCCAACTGCAGGTGGGGGAAAGTTCACAAGCTATGAAATAGGCCAGCAAATATTTCTCTTTCTTTCTTTCTCCCTTTCTATCAACTCCTCCCTTCTCAATTTCTATCTGTCCTATCTAAAAAAATATATCACCCCAAACAGGGACTGAAGAGCAAAAAAAGTCGTATAAATGTGAGAAATGTAAAAAAAAAAAAAATCGTATAAAACAACATATTAATGTATGTCAATAGCAATGGCATTAGGATTAAAATGTGTTTACTTACAAGTTTAAGGGTAGTAATTACTTGAGAACTTGGGGCTGGCAAGACAGCTTACTTGTTTTGTCACGAGCATGTTGCAGGTTCAAGCCCCAGCCTTCACCACACTGAGAAAGCTGTGGTGTCTGTCTCCCTGTCTCTCTATTTCTCTTTCTATGTGAAACAGTTGGCCTGGGGCAGTAAAGAACTAGTGACACTCCTCACACATACAAAAATAACTTGATATGTTAAGTTAGCATGCTAGAATTTCTAGAGTGCTAGCAGAATAAATCATTAAAACTTTCAAACTACCGGAGATAAAAAAGGAATAATTAAAATGTAAGCAATTTATTCAAAATAAGGTAAGAAAACTTAAACGATAAAATAGAACTGGACAGATGAGAGAGGGAAAAAATAACGTAATATCCATAGTTAAAATAAGTAGAAATGTATAATTGCCCCAAGCTAGTCAAGTATTTCCTAGAAATTCCAGCTATATGTTTTTGAGAATATGCATTTAAAATGCAGAGAATGGGGGCCAGGTGGTGGCACACCTGGTTAAGCACTCACATTACAGTGCACAAGGATCCAGGTTCAAGCCCATGGTCTCCACCTGCAGGGAGAAGCTTTGCAAGTGGTGAAGCAGGGCTGCAGGTGTCTCTCTGTCTCTCTTCCTCTCTATCTCCTCCTTCCCTCTCAATTTCTGGCTGTCTCTATCCAACAATAAATAAATAAATAAATAAATAAATAAAAGTTTAACAAATAAAAAATAAAATAAAATGCAGAGAATGGAAAGCTTAAAAGAGAAGAGAAATTTAGTTCTAAAAAAAAAAGTAAAAAAAATCTATAGTTGTGCTAAATCCAGCAAAATAAACCACTACTAGAATTTTAAGGTAATTTCATAATATTAAAAAAGAGGTTCTATTCACTAGTAAGACTGAGGCATTAAATATGAGAGCACCTAATAAAAATATCAAATTATATTAAAAAGGTGATCAAAAGATAAACCCCTTCTCATACAGTAATATATATATATATATATATATATATATATATATATATATATATATCAGAACTCTGTCTGATTGATAAGCCAAACAATAAACAGTGACATTTACTAAATAAAGAGTTTGTGGAAATATTGATATATTAGTATTTGGAACCAACATCTATACGATCTGTATTTTACCACATATAACATTTGCAACCTTTGATTACAAAATTGAATCATAAAATAAGGCATTAGCAGTGTTACATGATTGAAGCAAAACCAAACATCAAAACTATGAAAATGTCATAAATGGACAAGTCAAGGTACATACTCTTAAGTAAACCAAAGGAAAAGAAAAAATATCAAAGTGTAAATTAAAAATTATTAGAAGTACATAATTTAGAAACACTTCCTGTTAAAACTTGTGGTCTGTAACAACAGAAGCATTTTAAAGGGAAATGCACTGTCTTGAATGTGAATATTATAAAATAAAAAATTAATGAACAAATAGCTATGTCAGGAAACTGAAAGGTGGAAAAATATTTAAGAGCAGATTTAAAAGAACAGAAAAATTTTAAAAAATTCATAAAGCAATAGGTCATAATGGCCCAGAAAAGGGAGTTCTTTGAAAATACTAAAAAATGTGGAAATCACTGTTCAGATTTATTAATTAAAAAAAAAAAAGCACAGATACATCAGGAGTGAAAAGGAAGTGATAACTACATATTCTGCAAATACTAAGAAAACAACTCTATCATTTCCCCTGGAATTCTCTGTTGACTCTTTATTGTACAGTCCCTGCCTTTTACACCAGCTCCTGGCTTGATTTCTGAACCTATGTAACCTGTGTACTTGTCCAGAATTTCCTGTAAATGTAATCATGGAATATACTGTAACTTTCTCCTTCTCCTTCTTCTTTTTGACATAAAGCATTTCAGTTTCTCCCATGTTGTTGTGTATATAAACAGTCTGATCCTTTATAATCCAGGATAGACCACTGGCCTGTATAGACACACAATTTTTCAAGCTACATGTTAGTCTGGGAATTATTGAAGTTTCCATGGGTTCAGTTTTACAATCATGAGAAAGTATTTCAATAGTAACTGCCGTAAAGTTCTTGGCATGAGTGTCCACATTCTGTTGGTAGGAACCTAACCAACAGGCAGTGAAGTGCTCACCATCCTTCAGGTACTTGGAATTATGAAACCAAGAAACACTACCCTCATTGACATACAACCCACTGGGGAGACAGACAGATAAATGATCTCAGAAATAAATAACTGCACGTTATAGATGTTAAACAGACTGAAATACTAAGAGGGTATATTTGAAGACAGAGACCTATAACACGGAAAACAGTCATAAGAAGGTTTGTAAAAGGGAGAAGGATCACCAGGAAACCACTAAACAAATTAAAGAATGAGAAAATTATAGGTGAGCAAATGTTAACTTCTCCTTTTTCTCCCTAGTCTATGGGAAAGGAAGAGATGGTTAATTTAGGGAAATGGTACTGATATCGCCGTTGTATTACTCAGTTCCTGTAGTCACCTAAAAATATTATTCTAAGAATCTCTACCTGCTATGAAATTGCCATTTGGTCTTCAACAAATCATTAAAAAGCAAACATGAACATGCCGAGTCTTTCTCAAAGACTGTTATTTTCTTAAAAACTTTATTTTTGTTTTATTTTTGAGAGACATGCAGAGAGAGAGACAGAGAGACAGAGAAACACCAGAGCGCTACTCAGCTATGGCTCACGGTGGTGTCAGAGATTGAACCTGGGACTTTGGAGCCTCAGGCATGAGAGTCTGTTTGCATAACCATTAACTCTCTCCCCCCTGCCCACAAAGACTGTTTTCTTGCTTGCCCCTACATAGCTTTGATTCTGCACTTTCTAGACTCGTTGGAACAATCCTGTCAGTCTTTGCTCTGTACTGTTCTCCCCATCTACCGCTCTCACTCACATCTCCTCTCCCACCTAATGGTTGGTTCCCTGGCCATCTTGGATCAGGTTCAGTTCATTGATATATGATTAGCTCTTAAGAAGCTAAGACTCAAGGTTGGGGCTGGGGGTGCACATGGTACAGCATATAACCTACCATACACAAGGACCATTTCAAGTCCCCTGATCCCACCTACAAGGGGGAAGCTTCATGAATGGTCGAACAATATTGCAGGTGTCCCACATTTCCCCCCCCCCATCTCTGTGTCTCACCCTCTATCAAATGAAAAGTCTGATTGTTGGGGATCGGGCAGTAGCACAGAGGGTCAAGGGCATGTGGCGCAAAGCGCAAGGACAGGTCAATGATCCCTGTTCGAGCCCCGGCTCTCCACCTGCAGGGGAGTCACTTCAAAGGCGGTGAAGCAGGTCTGCAGGTGTCTGTCTTTCTCTCCCTCTCTCTGTCTTCCCCTTCTCTCTCCATTTCTCTCTGTCCTATCCAACAATAATGACATCAGTAACAACAGTAATAATAACCACAACAACGATGAAACAAAAAGGGAAAAAAATAGCCTCCAGGAGCGGTGGATTCATGGTGCAGGCACCGAGCCCCAGCAATAACCCTGGAGGGCAAAAAAGAAAAGGAAAAAAAAGAAAAGAAAAGTATGACTGTTAGGAATGGTGAAGTTATATGTTCACAGAGCCCCAGCAAAAACTCTGATAAAATAAAATAAAATAAATAATAAAATAAAATAAAATAATAAATAAAATGAAATAAAGAATAACAATTATGTCACTTTAAAGTAGCCCAAACTAAGGATGACTCTGCTTTTTTCTCCTTCCACAAGGCAGGATGTCTCTAAAAATGGAGACAAGAGTATAATATACTCTTAGCAGACGAAAAACTCTAATAGCTCACAGAATCTTAAAAGACTCCTCAGAAAACCTGTACTATAACCTGAAAGATAAGGAGCATAAACATTCTAGTTTTTACTAAAATAAAATCTTCTGAGGTATCACCACAGCCTTCACTTAATCATTTCTGTATTAGTAACTGTTCTAAACAAGTTCCTCCAGTACTTATTTTAGTTAATAAAGATACAAATTTCTCATTCATTTAAGGCTATATAACTTCAACTACCTAACAACAAAATAAGTAGTATACCTGGGAATAAAAATTAAGACTAACCAAAAAAAAAAAGTCAATAATTTAACTTTAGCTGACATGAGTGAAAAGTAATTAAAATTGTTAATGTAATTATGTGGGGGATCTATCACGAGTATGTTTTAATATTTGAATAGGAATATTTAAAGGAACATATATATATATATATATATACATACACACACACACACACACACACACACACACACATATGAAAAGAACAAAACAGAGCACTGTTCCTTCATTGTATACTGTGCAGGAGCTGAACCCAAGACCAACATCTTGTATATAATAGGGCACTCTACCCTCCAAAATATCTCCCTGGCTCATAGTAGGAATATTCGTAACTATTATGACTTAATCCTTTTTCATCTCTGACCTCATGACTACAGTTGACTACAGTTCATGAATCACAGCAATTAATTTTTGTTAAAATTCAGTCTAGCAGTAAAAATCAACTAGTGATAATTAATTGTGTATGCTTTATTTATCATCGAGTTCTTAAAAATTTATTTATTCCCTTTTGTTGTCCTTGTTGTTTTATTGTTGTAGTTATTATTGATGTCATTGTTGCTGGATAGTACAGAGAAAAATGGAGAGAGGAGGGGAAGACAGAGGGGGGAGAGAAAGACAGACACCTGCAGACCTGCTTGACCGCCTGGGAAGTGACTCCCCTGCAGGTGGGGAGCTGGGGCCTCAAACCTGGATCCTTATGCAGGTCTTTGCGCTTAACCCACTGTGCTACCACCCGACTCCCCATCACTGACTTTTAATATCAGAATAGTAGGGGCTTGGTGTTGGCACACCTGGTTGAACACACATGTTACAATGCACAAGGGCCTGGGTTCGAGCCCTTAGACCCCACCTCCAGGGGGAAAGCTTTGCAAGTGATGAAGCAGTACTGCAGGTGTCTCTCTCTCCCTCCCTAATTCCCTTTTCCCCCTCCATTTCTTTCTCTATCTAATAAATAAAAAGATGATACAAAATTTAAATATGTATATTAGAACAGTGACAACTAGTCAGCAACATTGTAACAGATTTAGCCATAGATGTGTCAGCTGCTTTGCCACCCATGTAGCCCGGGTTCAAGCCTGACCCCCACTATACTTGGAGAAACTTTGGTAATATTTTGTCTTTCCTTTTCTCCCTCTGTCTCTCTCCTTTTGAAAACATCAGCCCTGAGTGATAAGGCCTTGATGATGACAAACAAAAAGAAAAAAGGATTATTAATTTGTTGTTGTTTGTAATTTTAAGTCACACTAGTAAGATGATCTTCCCACTGTGTTTTGTGTACTCTTTTACTGAAATTTTTACCACAAATGGTCAATACACAGCTGAACTGTGGTGAATATGAAAATATCAAGGCATAATTGTATGGTTAATTTTTCCTGAGGCATTGTAAAATCCCGGACCTGTGGCAGAGAAACAGGATACAAAATCCTCAAGTTAGAAGGCCTTTCTCCTACAGTGTGCCTAGCCTTAGCCTGGACATACAAATTGATGACTCCTGCAAAGATGTCACTTAATACTTGGAGATCAGTTGGTCCAAGCCTTCAATTATACTATAAGAAATCGAGTTTACTGTTTTACTGCTGTTTGGGTGTTTGAAGGGTCTGAACTGTTAAAGCTTTCTGAATGAGAAGGAAGACATCAGCTTCTTCAAAGCAGCCTTGAGATGATTTGAACATACTCTTTGTCCCACGGGTATGCGCAGATCCCACTCTGTGTCCTATGAAGGTGAGCAGTATAACCTGGTCCCTTATCCTCTCATTTCCGGTTGTGTTGGATCAATAGGAAGCACCTACTGGGAGACGGACATGCAGATGAGGTGATTTGGAGTCCCTTGGTGCCATCCTGGTTATATCTCCACAGTTTTGCTATAGTTGCTTCCAAATAGTTGAAGTTCTTCTTATATAGACCTCTTCCATAGTCACAAGTGTTCTCTTTTTATTCCACCAATACTAGCCTCCACTTGTCTTTTAACGTCTAAGGGTGGGAATGGTTCCTGGGCATTGCTAGCCCTTGGGAATTCTACACCTCACCGGTTTTCTTTAACTCTGCCTATACAGTAGGTATATGAGTTTCTTTAGTAGATGATTTTCAGTTTCACAAGTGTGACATTTTTTTTAAAAAAAGCATTATCTTTCATTGGATTGATACAGCCAGCCATTGAGAAGATGGGGGAGATAGAGAGGGAGAGAGACAGAGACACAGCACTGCTTCACCACTTGCGAAGCTTTCCCCCTGAAGGTAGGGCCTGGGGGCTTGAACCCAGGCCCCTCTGCTTTGTAATATGTGCGCTCAAACAGGCGCACAGCCACATGACCGCTGACATTTTTTTCTCTCCCGGATCATAACTAAAATAGTGCTGATTCTCTATCTCAAATGGTCGAGGTCTCAGGAAATCCAGGCACCATTTTCAGATTCCACTGCTCAGGGTCAGTCTCCCGCTAGCTCCTTGACCTGTGAGCACGAATCACTTATATCTCTGACTGTGTTTTTCAGAAATCTACAGGTCTACAAGTACTAAAGTCATCATTAAGGCTGATAACATGGTGGCGATCAGATAACCACAATATGTACTAGTATTTCACGCTTACAAGATGTTCATAGGTTGTCAGACCCAAAGAAGCAATCCACCCACCAGCCCTCATATTATCTACACCTGTATTTCGCCACCTTGATAGAGCCTGAACAAAAGAGACGACTTGTCAAGGTAATACTCAGATCCAAAAGACACGGTTTTAACCAGCAAATTAATATTCACTGCTCATGCCCAAATCGACTTCTTATTATAATTTAACACCCCATATGGTAGTTTTGAATAAGCATTGATAAGAAAAGTCTTTTAATCCTTTTCAGATGAGCCAGAAGATTTTTTTCAAACTTGAGTGAAGCTTATATAATGCCAGACAGTGGCACGCTCAGTTCAGCCACATGTCACCGTGAACAAGGACCTGGGTTCGAGCCCTTGCTCCCTACCTGCAGGGAGGGAAGCTACTTGGACAGTGAAGCAGGTTTTGGTTCCCCTTTCTCTTCTTCTCTATCTTCTCCTCCACCCCCCTCAATTCTTCTCTGTCCTATCAAATAAAAATAAAGAAAAAGAGGGAGAAGAAGATCTGAGAATGGTGTATCCGTAGTGCCAACGTTGAGTCTCCATGGTGACTCTGATGGCAATACAAAATAAATTAATCTAATTTAATTAACTTACAAAAAGATAAACATGAGTATTTTTAATAATGAGTCTAATTTTAAAATTTTTATTAGTGTTTTAATATTGATTTTAAAAAATCATAAGATAATACTGTTTTTACCACCAAAATTCTATGTCCCAATTCCCTCCACTGGAAACTACAGTTGTTTCCCCAAGGCCGCAGATATGGGTTGACTACTAGTTCTATAACTACCTGTCTATATTTATATATATTTGCCCATTTTTTTCTACAGTCCTGCCTTCTCTCTCTCTCTTTTGTAAATTTAGTAATGATCAACAAGACCTTAGTATAAGAGGGGTATAATTCCAAACAGTTGCCACCATCAGAACCCCATATCCCATTCCTTGCACTGGAAGCTTTCCTATTCTTTATCCCTCTGGGAGCATGGATCCAGGAACATTATGGGGTGGAGAAGGTGGGAGGTCTGGCTTCTGTAATTGCTTCCCCACCAGACATGGGCATTGGCAGGGCAATCCATACTCCCAGCCTGTTTCTATCTTTCCTAGTAGGACAGGACTCTAGAGAAGTAGAGTTCCAGGTTACATTACTAAGTTCATCTGTCCAGGAAAGTCAGGTTTGCATCACAGTAGCATCTGCAACTAGGTGGCTGAAAAGCATTAAGATATATAGCAGAAAAATTATTTAATGACCAGGAAAGGAACCTAAAGGTAAGAATATAGCAGATGAGACTTGGGATCTCCATTTTGAATAAAGCTGGTAGTTCTATTTTAGGTATAAGTTACACCTACAGTTATTACTTTCGAATGCCCTTCCTTTTCCCCCCTTTTCTCTACAAGTCATGATGGAATCAGAGCTCAGAGCCCTATGGTCATCTTCCCCTATAATTTCTCCCCTTCTGGGAATACAGACCAAAATTCTTTGTGGGGTGCAGGAGGTGGGAGTTCTGATTTCTATAATTGCTTCTCCACTAGACAGGGTGTTGGCAGGTCAGCCCACACCCCCAGCTTATTTCTATCTTTCCCTAGTGGGGTAGGGCTCTGGATAGGTGAGTTCTTGGGGCACATGGGTAAAGTCATCTACCCAGAAATCTCAGGAGTAGCATCTGCAACTTGGGGGCTAAAAGGCAGGACAAAATTTTTAATAAATAGGAGACAGGAAGCAGATATAAAGCAGATGAGAACAGAGATAGAAGCTAGGAAGTCTATTTTAGATATGTTCCTAGTGGGAGATGACTGGTAATTTGTGCTGGAGCCTGGTAGCTAATATGCAGATGGTCTATCTATATTGTCTGGGAAGATGGTACCAGAGTCTAGAATAGGACTAGAAAGCTAGATTAGGGCAAAGAGTAGCTCCCAAAATTTGGAAAAAACATATAAATACCTTTAGCTGTTTACCCCATCGATCTGACCTAGGGCCCATATATATTCATATTTAGCACAGCAGCCTGTGTGACCTTGGAGTCCCTCACAGTCTCTCCTCACAGCCAGAGACGGTCTAGGCTGCACTCATTTCATAACCAGTCTCTCTCCAGCGGAAGAGTCCTTTGACCCAGCCTCCTTTCTGAGAGTGGGGCAGTCCTTACCATTGCTACTTTATGGTGAGGGGAAGGTCCTAGAGAGGCCTGAAAGAGGGCTGAAAATAGTGTTCCTGACGGAAGTGGCCAGTGATGGTGGAAAGAGGGATCTGTTAGAGGTCAAGGCCCATATTATCTATGTCAGAATCCAAGGAGTTCCTGACGAGAGTTCCTAGGTGATGGGTACTGACCAAAAAGGCTCTCGCTGAAGTGAGCCAGTCCCTTTATCCAGATTTTGTAGTTACATCTTTATCTGATGATGAACTAGGACTTTCTCCCAGTTGTTGGGTTCAAAATTTTAACTAGCAGAAATTTGAAGCTAGGGATTTTCTATTACCAGTTACATTAATGACTAGTTTTAGTATAGTTCTTCTGGCCTTTGGCTTTCTAAAGAGCTCTTGGTGTTGAATTAAATGTCTTGAAAAGCTAGTTAGTTCAAAGGAATTTTCATTCTAAAAAGTCACCAACCAAATAAGAAGAAAATAATTCAGTTTTCTCTTGTTTTCTTAGCCATTCCTATTATGAAGAGCAGGGGTGGTAACAAACAGAAAATAACTGTCAGGTGTAAGCACAAATCCAGAGTCTACAATTCCTCAGCATAACTGAAACTTGCTGCTCTCTAAACTCCACAAATACTATGAAAACACATAATAAGTTTTTGATAAAATGTAACCCCACCAAATGACTTGACATAGTAACAGAGGGAAATTGAGAGATTCGGCAGTAGTAATAATTACAATGATTCAAAAAGTAACTCTAGACCCTTAGCTAATGATGTCCCAAAAGTAGCAATAAAAATAACTTAGTAAACCCCCATAGACAACTAATTTTTGACAAAGTGGCCCAAGACATTAGATGGACAAAGAAAACTCTCTTCATCAAGTGATCTTGAGAAAATTGGGTTGAAATGAGTGAAACTGGATCAGTATATATCACCATTGATAAAAGTCAATTCCAAGTGAGTCAAAGGCATAAGCAGTAGACCAGAAACGATCCAATACATAGAAGAAAACAGTGACAGAACACTTCACTATGCTTCAAAATGTCTTTAAAGACTCAAGTGCAACAGCAAAGAAAACAAAAAATAAATAAATAGTGAATCAATAAGACTACATTAAGCGGAAAAACATCTGCACTGCAAAGGTGTCCTACTTACCCCAAAATATAGAGGTACTTTACAGAATGAGAGATCTTTATATTATATGCAAAGGTAAAGGAAGAATAACAAATAACTCGGTAAGCCAGTACATGTAGCACCAAAAAAAATAAACAAAACATTATAAAATGGAGCAGGGACATGGACAGAAATGTCACCAAGGAAGACACATGAGAAAGTACTGAAAGCCACTGATTATCAGAGAAATGCAAATAAAGACAATTAAAGGCATACCACTTTATACCCATGAGACTGTCATACATTAGAAATGACAGTGACAAATTTTTGTGGAGAGGATGTGGGGGGAAAGGAGACATCTGCACTGCTGTTGGAAATGTAATTTGGTCCAAACCCTGTGGAAAACAGTCTGGAAATTTCTCAGAACACTAGAAATGGACTTACCTTACGACCCAGCAATTTCTCTCCCGGAGGTTAATTCAAAGGATACAAAAACATCTCTCTGAAGATATCTATGTACACCTATGCTCATAGTGGCTGTTAAAAAGTCTGGAATCATTTCCTTTGTCTCATCTTGGATAAAACTTGAAAACATCATAATAAGTGAGATAAACAAAAAAAATGCTTTTACTTATAGGTGAGACTCAATAAAGAGGAATAGGGAGGGACAAAAAAAGTAAGGCTTGAACTGGGCATGGTGTATTGCAGCACAAAGGAAGGCTCCGGAAAGAAGGGGGGAGAAGGGGCTAAGAAACCCTGGGGTACTGGAGCATGATGATGCGGGGGGTGTAGGTTGTGGGTGAGAGTGCTATGCAGAGAACTGTCACAGGGAGATGAGAACTTGTACCCATGTGTCAATGACTGTGCTTTAAACCATTAGCCTCCCAATAAAAATGATAAAGAAAAGAAAAAGCAACTTAGCATTACCATATTTTTCATTGCAATCACTGGATTTCCCTTTTTCAAACTTCTCAGGGATTCAGATTTTACTTTTACTGTACATATAATAAATAGGCACCAGATTAAAATATAATTTACATGAAGTCTGGCAGTAGCGCAGTGGGTTAAGTGCATGTTGCACGGAACGCAAGGGTGAGCGTAAATTGGAACTTATAGTATGTCCTATAAAGACAAATATCTGAAGATCATCTCACACTAAGCATATTAATTTTGGCTTCCCTAAGAAATATGGTCCCAGGTGAGAGACTAAAGCAATTTGTAGTTATCAGGGCACATACATGTAGCTGTAAACTATAATCTCAAATTGCATATCATTTTCAGTAAAGAGGATAAATAATAACATCTAATGAACAAGAAAAAACTTTATAACATGATGAGCAGAAGCAGCTCCTATTCTGTCTTATTTTTATTAAAAAAAACATAAAAAGGGAATATTATATCATAAGAACAACTAAATAAGCAGGATGGATCTTGAATTCAGGTTTGAGGCTTATATTCCACAACTTAGAATCTGAAAGAACAGTGTAGGAGTGGGCCAGATGATCATTAGGGTAGCTTACTGTGCCCGAGTAAAGTATGCTCTAGATCTATCATAAGTTCCCTTTTACACACACACACACACACACACACACACACACACACACGAGATTAAAATGCCAGTTGTTATCTTCTTTCCTAAGACTTTGGTTTTGTTTTAGGCCTTATTTTAGAAGGGAAAAAAAAATCACAGATGAATCACTACAAATTATGATACCAGTCATGGATCTTATCAAAATTGGCAACTCCTCTGTTAGCAGCAGTTTTGCTAGCCCTGAGGAAAATACAATTTCTCTCTTGCCTTCCTCCAAAGGCCAAAGGAACGTGACTGCATCTTTCCTCCAGTCTACAAAACAAAACGAAAAAAGTTATGGCTATATTTTATCATTTTGTAGACTTCCTTGCTTAATCCACAGAAAGAAATTTGTTTGAGCCACTTTGAAATCAGTCTTTTCAATATACTAATTTTTGAGTCTTCATTTTCAGACCTTGTAGTAATTAATTACAGTGTTGCTGATTTGACTATCAGTTTGCTGTTATATATTTAGAGTATAGGTTTATTTTGGATCATTAAAGTGCTAATTTTATATAGTAGGATATAGAATATACTGTCCATCTTTACTACTTAAACCTGTACAAATGTAAGCTTAATTTAACACAGTTCTCTCACTAGTGAACCGAGAAAGCTGATAAAAATATGCCAAATACTTTTCAAGATTTTTGTCAAATAACTATATAGCATCATATAAATATTCTGACCACAATTTGCCTAATACACTCTGTGTTCTAACCCTTCTCTTTTTTTATTCCTTTTTGTTGCCCTTGTTTTGTTGCTATAGTTATTACTGTTGTTGTTATTGATATTGTCATTGTTGGATAGGACAGAGAGAAATGGAGAGAGGAGGGGAAGACAGAGAGGGGGAGAGAAAGATAGACACCTGCAGACCTGCTTCACTGCTTTTGAAGCGACTCCCCTGTAGGTGGGGAGCTGGGGACTCGAACCAGGATCCTTATGTCGGTCTTTGTGCTTTATGCCACCAGTGCTTCATTGTGCTACTACCCAACTCCCTCTATCCCTTCTTATTTCTACTTAAATGATTCTGTATTCCAAAGACATTAAAGTTCTCTCTCTCTCCATATATAAATCAAGGTAAGATTTAATAGTATTTTTAGAATTTTATGTATTTTTGTGTTTGAGGTTGCTTAGTCCTATATTTATATAAATAAAATCTTGTAACTCAAAATATATCTTGCCTACCCAGGGCCAGTATTAGCATAAACAGCTGAAAAACATCACATTGACCAAGGCAACATGCTAAAGGCTCTGAGTCCACAACTGGTCTTTTGCTGCAATGTGCAAGATGGAAATGTCTTTTTTAAAATTCATTAGAAACAATTATCTGACAAGTGATTCAGTTGTGAATATTATAACTATACTGACAATAATTTAGATAGAAAAAAATCAAATATAATTTTTTTTGTCAGGTGTATCCAAATCTTAAGTCTTTTTCATTCACCCAAATAAATGGCTATTTTTCAATGTTCTCAAGGAAGGGAGTTTTTGGTTATCAAGTTCACTGCCAGGAAATAAGCTGAGACTGATGATCGCTGTAGATCTATGGAGAGATTAAGAGTTTGTAAAG
Source organism: Erinaceus europaeus (assembly GCF_950295315.1). NCBI lineage: Eukaryota > Metazoa > Chordata > Mammalia > Eulipotyphla > Erinaceidae > Erinaceus > Erinaceus europaeus. Next base: position 39,243,442 of record NC_080182.1, on the reverse strand, counting down.
ACTGCAGAAGATGCTATGAAGTGACAAGCCCACATGCAGAAATAGTGAGAACGTTTCTTTTAGCTTTCTCAAAGAAAATCATTCACAGTAACCTGGAAATTTCATAATGTTCCTTGAATTTAAGCAGCTGGGGGAATTATTGGTTTTGAATTACTGGCAATAGTAAAGAGGGTTCCATATAGTTTCAGAATGAAAACTGGTTTTATTTTTGTCAGGAAGTGAGTGAGCAAAGAGGTGCAAAGGCCAGAAAGAGAAAGAGAAGATCACGAGGACTGATACCCAAAAGTGCTATCTAGATTCAGAGATGACAGAGGTGAAGATGATAGGATGGCTCCCAGTGTCCCCTACAGCTGAGAGTCCCAGACATAGAGGAGAAAGCCACAGTGCAGATGTAAAGCAAATTCGGAGTCCTTCAATTTTCTACAGGAGATCTGAATGAGAGCCAGTCTGTTCTCTTCCAACTTCTTGAATTCTCTCACTAGTAATGGGGGGAAATGAAATCTCCAAATCTAAGGTTTCTTCCTTCCTTCCTGCACAAAGCCTTGTTGCAGTGTAGTATTAGTGCTTGGTTTTTTTGTTGCTGTTGTCTGTTTGTTTCCTTTTTTTTTTTTTTTTTTTTAACCAGAGAACTGATCAGCTCTGGTTTATGGTGCTAGAGGCAGGGGCAGAGAGACTAGACCTAGGATTTTAGGATTTCAGAGCCTCAGGCATGAGAGCCTCTTCGCATAACCATTGTGCTATCTTATTCCCACCCCATCCCCTGCCTGCTCTGCCCTACAGTGCAGTTTTAGAGTGAATGAACCACTCAAGACAGCTTTGCCTACAATGTTGAATTTTGGTCCTCAAACTACATACTCCAACATAACTTTTCTTGCTTTTATTTTTATGAAATGCAAGCCAGGGTAGTATTTCCCTTTCTGTTCATTGCAGGCAATCTCCGAAGGAAGGATATATCTTTTCCAGCCCTCATATTCAGACATCCTGTCCTACAATTAAATTTTGCTGATCCATATAATGGAATGACCTAAAACATCTCATATTGCAGAGAGCTGGAACACAATTCCAAAATCAAAATCCTATGCCATTAATAGTGGCATTATATAAGTCACTTAAGTTTTTCAGTTCTTTTAAGTTCATATCCCCCACTCATCTGCAAAAAGGTGTAAGTTTTAAGAACTATTGTGGGAATTAAGTGCAGAGATATGTGGGGGGAGTCTCTGTGTGTGTGTGTGTGTGTGTGTGTGTGTGTGTGTGTGTGTACATACCCCGTGGGCTTCATCATACTGGGACATCTTTTGCAGACAGACACAAGGAGGGAGAGAGAGAGGGAGAGGGAGAGAGGGAGAGAGGGAGAGGGAGAGGGAGAGGGAGAGGGAGAGGGAGAGGGAGAGAATCACTAAAGTTTCTCCCAGTAACATACTATATCCACGTGATGTTGGGGATTCAAACTCAGACTGTGTGTATGACAAGGCAGGTGCAGCCCTTCCTGGTGGACTATCTTGCCTATCCTATAGCACTCTTAATTCAATTTTAGAAGAAAACATTAGACTAAATGGTAATTCTCTTTACCCTTACATGACAATTCCTTCACCTATCCATGAGAAGAAATACATTTAAAAGAAATATATGTAAAAACCAGTAAGGAAAATCATTTTAGATTGAAAAAGCACCTAAAGATTAGCAATCACACACACTCACAATAAGTCTGAATAAAAATGAGGGTTAGGGAGGGAAAAAAGTTAAGAACCCCAACCCCCAGCATTGGTGTTTTAGTAGTATAGTGCATCTCTTTATTGGTGAGGCCTTGGGATTAGTACCTGGCACAGCAGGAAGTAGAAGAGGCCCTCTCTCTCTCCCTCTCTCTCTCTCCCCCCCTCTCTCCCTACCTCCACCTCCCCCACTCCTTCCTCTTTTCTCTCTTCTCTTTCTACCTCTCTCTTTCATACACACATACACAGGAGAGAGAAAAATGATTTTTTTGAGAAAGTAAGAATAGATACTTTCTAAATTTTTTAAAAATATTGATTTAGGGAGTCGGGCGGTGGCGCAGTGGGTTAAGCGCACGTGGCGCAAAGCACAAGGACCGGCATAAGGATCCCGGTTCGAACCCCGGCTCCCCACCTGCAGGGGAGTCGCTTCACAGGCGGTGAAGCAGGTCTGCAGGTGTCTGTCTTTCTCTCCCCTCTCTCTCTGTCTTCCCCTCCTCTCTCCATTTCTCTCTGTCCTATCCAACAACAAAAGCAACGTCAACAATGGCAATCATAACCGCAACGAGGCTGCAACAACTAGGGCAACAAAAAGGGGGAAAATGGCCTCCAGGAGCGGTGGATTCATGGTGCGGGCACCGAGCCCAGCAACAACCCTGGAGGGAAAAAATATATATATATTGATTTATCCCGTTTTGTTGCCCTTGTTTTATTGTAGTTATTGATGCCATTGTTGTTGGATAGGACAGAGAGAAATGGAGAGAGGAGGGGAAGACAGAGAGGGGGAGAGAAAGACAGACACCTGCAGACCTGCTTCACCGCCTGTGAAGCGACTTCCCTGCAGGTGGGGAGCCGCGGGCTCAAACCGGGATCCTTACGTGGGTCCTTGCGTTTAGCCCGCTGCACTGCCGCCCGACCCCCAAGAATAGATACTTTTTCCCAAAGACTTGTTGCTGTGGTAAATGGAGTTAAGAAAAGGCTTTCTGATGGGGAAGAAACTTACAGTATGATTTGGTATCAATATCGCGATACTGTATTCCTGGTACTTGGTAGTACCACCTGCATTCTCTATGAACCCATTTTTATATTTGATGGTCTTGACTGCCAAATGCTAAACCCTCCTCCTGGCAACCTGTAGGCAAAAACCCCCAAGTATTTCCTTCAGTTCTACTTCTTGAAGTGACAACTGGAAGGGAAAATCTGCTATGTGTCTTTGCCAGGGGAATTATCTTAAGTCATAGTCTATCGAGCCTTGCTCCGGAAATTCAGAAGTCATCGTCAGCCAGTGCAGTTTAATATAACCAGATCTGTCATGTGCAAAATCATTCGTTTCATTTAGGCTATACACACGGTTTGCCTGTTAAACAAGTTGCATGTAAGTTTAAGGTTGAACTGGTTTCTGCCTATTTCATAGCTTGGTTATATAATTTTTCCTTTATATATATATTTTTTCCTAATCTTTATTTATTGGATAGAGACAGCCAGAAATTGAGAAGGGAGGAGGAGACAGAGAGGGAGAGCGAGAGGGAGACACCTGCAGCCCTGCTTCACCACTTGTAAAGCTTTTCCCCGACAGGTTTGGGCTGGAGCACTGCTGCAGTACTTGTGAAGCTTCCATCCTGCAGGTGGGGGTTGTGGGCTTGAACCTGGGTCCTCGTGCATGGTAAGATGTGGACTCTGTAGAGTGGCCTACTGCCCAGCTCTCAGTTATCACAAACTTTAAAACTCCCTTCCATTTATCCTTTCCTTTTCACTTAAGGCAGATATTACTCGCCAGGTACTTGCACCCAACAGACATTCAAGAGAGAGTAAACTTACGGGGCCAGGCTGTGGCTCACCTGGTTAAGCACACACATTGCAGTGTGTGGTCAAGCGGTTCAAGCCCCTGGTCCCCACCTGCAGGGGGAAAGCTTCATGAGTGGTGGAGCAGGGATGCAGGTGTCTCTCTGTCTCTCTCCCTCTCTGTCTTTCCACTCCCCTCTCAATTCTCCTCTGTCTATCTCCAATAATAAATAAATAAAAACATTTAAAAATTAAAAAGAGAGAGAGAGAGAGAGAGAGAGAGTAAACATAAGTGAATATTTGACCACTACTGAAAATCTTAGAAACGACTTATTTTAAGACGTCTGTTAGTAGGTTAGTATCTGTTCTGATTGGAAGTTTTAGGCTCCACCACCACTTTTACTCCCTAACTTGGCATAACCTTTCACTATTGGAATCACCTGAAATCAAGAATTGATTTTTCTGCTCACCAAGCTCCCAAGGCGAACCAACATGTTAGCGTTTCAAGTTCTTTCCTTTATTTGTTTGTGAAACTGACAACAACTATAAAACAAATAGCACAAAAACACCTAATATAAGCTTGAAGGGTTCATCAAGTATCTGGTGTATTCTAGACTACTATTTGGAGAAAACAAGCTCCTTTGTCTCTTAACGATTCTTTTTCATATATAACGTGGAAAGTAATTGTTTTGGTGCCACCTTCAACAGCCTTTTGCTCGTGGCTATGAAACCCTCATTCGAAAGCCTTCCCTTTGAATTCTCTGCCACAGTTTTATAGGATACTCAATGTAAACAGATGCCTCATATAAATTTCAGTTTTATAGGTAGCTAATATACTAATATCCTACAGGGATAATTTAAACTCCCGGGTGTCCCGGTTTTAACTAGGCTACAAAGAAAATTTAGCCAAGGACAACAGGACAAACCACCTCAGCTAGAAATGTCATGACTCTTATACAAGGCGCAAGGATTTCAGCTTACTTCAAAATAATGCCTACACAAAGAACAGCCAGGTTAACAATGAGACTCTACTGAGATGAGTCAAATTTATAGATTACATAGAGGAAATTTAGAAGCAGAATATCCTTGTGTAGCCTTACTTATGTACATAGGTCCACACAGAAACTTGGAGTACTAGCATATCTCATCATAGATGCTATCAACAACTTTTCTTGTGAGAATTACAAAATGCTGAGATGAGGGTACAATCTGACTCCCACTATTAGCAAGTACATAGTAGGGGGAAAATCAGTAAAAATTATTACACACATACAGGGTTACGTGGTTATATTTCTGTATATAGTGAAATTCCTATTGAGATGAAATTTCAACTTTTGCAGATGTCTCTAGTCAACATTTGTATCTAGAAATTAATTAAAAGCAAATATTTGATTCTTCCTTGAATCCAAATGTGCTCTTTATAAGTTATTAAAACATGAGGTTAGTCCATATATTTCGATTATCTATACCCTATATTGAAGTGAGATCATCTGGTGTGTTTGCCTTTCACCTCCTTATTTGTTTCCCTAAATATGATCATCATACATGAACTTGCAAAAAGGAAAAAAAAAAAAGAGGCTCAGGTATGGATGCATATGTGCATCCCCTGAGTGCAAACCCCTGGCCCCCACCTACAGGTAGAAAGCTTCAGGAGCGGGAGTTGGGCTGTAGCGCAGCGGGTTAAGCGCAGGTGGCGCAAAGCACAAGGACCGGCATAAGGATCCCGGTTCGAACCCCGGCTCCCCACCTGCAGGGGAGTCACTTCACAGGCGGTGAAGCAGGTCTGCAGGTGTCTATCTTTCTCTCCTCCTCTCTGTCTTCCCCTCCTCTCTCCATTTCTCTCTGTCCTATCCAACAATGACAACAACAATAATAACTACAACAATAAAAAAAAAAAACAACAAGGGCAACAAAAGGGAATAAATAAATAAAATAAATATTTAAAAAAAAAGAAAGCTTCAGGAGCAATGAGACAGTACTACAGATAGTTGCCGTTCTCTCTCCCTTTCTATCTCTCTTCTCTCTCCACTTCTCTGTGTCTCTGTATCCAATAAATAAACAAATGAGTAGCCAAACTGACTCTAAGATTTTATGAGAAATACGGAGGCCATCCGTGGACCCCGGGAACAGAACTACCTGGATATGGTGTTGAACTATATCCTTGTAGTTTTATAATCTTCTAAACCATTATTAAATCATTCATAAAAATACTTTCTAAAGAACATAAGGTCAAAGTCATCACTTCCCCATGGTGTACTTTACTTTTGTAACTGTTTCTCTAAAACAGCAAGAGTATTTAATGAGGAACAGGAAAGGAGTTTGGTCCAATGACTTACAGGTAAAGAGCTTTCTGTAAGAAAACGGTCTCTTCTTTATAAAGGTTAGGCATTATAAGAACCTCTTAGGAGGACTAGCTTGACAACAAAGGTAATAGAGAAAGTTAGACTTATGACAGACATAATGCCTGGCAATAAGTAGATCATAAGATACTGTGCAATGGCTGTCCTACATGGAGAATCCTTAGGCAGAGAAGTGATGCTTGGAGGCAATAGTTCCAGTATGTGAGTGTGAACTAACACTTATACTCCCAGTATGGAATAGGCTCACACTGCACTGGGAAGCCAGTGAGTGAGAATTTTGCAACTAGAAGACTGTGTAGCTTCAGCAGAAACAGCACAACTGCTAAAAGGGGGAAGGAGTATTGATCTAGAAGCCCTCTTCAGTGCTCCCCAACATGCAGTTGGAAAACAAGACTGAATCTTTAAGACCTTGCTGCATAGGAAGTATTTATATATTGGGGGTACTTGGACAGTTTCAGCAGGTACCCAGCTTTCTAGGGAAGCTGGCCTGTGGAGGAAAAATGTGAGATGTTATCCCAGCCTGGTGTAATAGATGATTTGAAGTCTCAACTTGTCTAGGGAAGTTCTTCTTCTTTTTTTTTTTTTTCCCTTCAGAGTATCTCTGGGGCACAGTGCTGGCACTATAAATCCACTGCTGCTCCCGGTGGCCATTGTTTCCCCATTTTAAAAAAACTTTTTAAAATATTTATTTATTTACTTATTTATTTATTTATTTTCCCTTTTGTTGCCCTTGTTGTTTTTATTGTTGTTGTAGTTATTATTATTGTTGTTGTTGATGTCGTCGTTGTTAGATAGGACAGAGAGAAATGGAGAGAGGAGGAGAAGACAGAGAGGGGGAGTGAAAGACAGACACCTGTCCCCTGCAGGTGGGGAGCTGGGGACTTGAACTGGGATCCTTATGCCAGTCCTTGCACTTTGCGCTATTTTCCCCCCCATTTTTATTAGACAGAGATAAATGGAAAATGGAGAGGAAGCTAGAAAGGGATAGAGAAAGATAGACACCTGCTGACCTGCTTGGCAGCTCGTGAAGCGACTCCCTGCAGATGGGGAGTAGGAGCTTGAACCCCAATCATTGTGCTGGTCCCTGCGCTTAATACTGTGTGTTCTTAACTGGGTGCACCAATGCCTGGCCCCTATACCAGTTCTTTAAACTCTAGTCTGGATGTTGCTGTAGGTATTTTATATACACAATTATTAGCACTACAATTAACTGACTTTAAGTAGACAAGATTATTATAATCTTGTTGATAGAACTCAAATTTATTATAATTAATTGAAGACTTCGAGAGCAAAGAACCAAGGTTTCCTGGAGAAACCAAAATTCTGCCTCAAGACTATAATAAACAATCCTTTCAGCACGCCAGTCAACCCTATAGATGTCAAACTTGGCAGTCATACAACCACGAGTCCATTTTTATTTTTAGTAGATCAGTCTGTGCTATTTGCTTTCTTCAGCTCTCAGTTTCCATCCTAGTCACTCTTTCTCTGTCTCTCCGTATATATAATTGGTTCTAGAGAATCCTGACTGATATGCCTGGTCAGATAAACATTTGAACAACTATGTGGGGAAAGGCAAACTATGTTACTATGTGTGTATGCCAACCGGTAAGATAGTTTTATTTGAAAATACACATATAAATATAGACTTTATTGTTCTATCCTCATATCATTTAAACACCCACATGGAGTTAAAATGATTTACAAAAAGTTGTACATTTTCCCAATATAAACAGCACTCCTCTTTTATAAGTTACATGCTTCACCTCTCTCTTCTTCGACTGTATTTTCTGCAAATTATCTTTCTAGCATGATTTTTGACTCAGATTGAAACTACAAGAAAGGGGAACCCCAGACAGGTCTTTCTTGTACCATAGATTCACATAACCCCAGGGTTTTAGCAGAATTCTTAGCTTCTTTTCTGGCTTTCAAAGGCAGCCTGGTAAGGACCCAAAAAAATCTGATGGGTAGAGTGAATCTATGCAGAATCTGAGAATGCTAGGAGTCAAAGAAAAAAGACAGAGAACTCATCAACCTGTGAAAGGGAAAGCCAAACTTCATATCAGAGACACCAACGACTTTAAGTCAAATTCATTCATTTTTTCAAAAATTTCAAAGCACTTATGACATATAGACTATCCTTGGTGTCACCGAAAGGGAAGAGGGAAGGCTTTTCTGCATCTCCCGAGTACACAACTTAGGCCTTGAAGAGTAATCATGTATGTATTCTGGTCGCGCTTTATACATGAGGACACTGACTGTTAAACAATGAGGCATCTGGTGCTCCTAGAATATCCTGTGTTATAAGACAGATATGAAACAGCTTTCCTGTGCCCAGGAAATAGCACAGTAGATGAAGTGTTGAATTTTCCACCATGATAGCCTGAGCTCAGTCCCTGGCATAGCATGTGGCAGAGTAACGGTAGGTATAGTTCTCTCCCTCTCTTTCTCCCTTTCATTAATAAATAAAGCTCTTAAGAAATAGGTCCAATGTGAGATAAAGACTATGTGGGTTTACCTACATATGAGTAAGCCTGCAGAGTACAATATCTATGGGAGAGCAATAATAAAGTGACTTAAAAATCCCAAGATGCAATGATATCTGGAGAAGAAAAAAAATAATATGTATTGTGAGATTAGAGGGAGATTAATACCTTTTATAAGCCAAGGAGGTGATGGTGGTACCTATTTCACTCCATTACTATCATGCATAATTCAAAGCAAAGTAGTACTTAACATAAAGAGATTAAAGAACATTTTAATTAACATTATTTCTTTTTTATAATTTATGTATTTACTTGTCTTGTATAAAGACAGTGGGAAATTGAGGGGGAGAGATATGGAGAGACACCCGCAACACTGCTTCACCATTTGTGAAGCTTTCCCACCTCCATATAGAGACTGGGGCTTAAACTCAGGTCCTTGACCATTGTAATGTGTGTTTTCTACCAGATGCACCAAAGCTGGGTCCCTTTACCTGGAATTTCAAAGATACTTTTTAGGAGGTGGTCCTGTGCTACTACTTCACTATATTCACTAACAGTCTTCTAAAGGCAGTGGTCTCACCATCAAATTAATAGGTAGTAAGTCCACCCACTCCTGACACTCACCAAAGGTGATCCTGGCTTCATGTTTCAGGGACCAACACGGCAGCAGCCACTTCACACCATACCTGAACATCAATACCCCAGACACTAATTTCAAAAGACAACAAATATAATCGTTTGACCAAAAAGAAACATTACAGAAATTAAACAAGACAAAAGCCCAGAAAAAAAAATCCAACAATCCAGAAGTAAATAAGAGGAAAGAAAACATCCAGACACTAATTGATGCAATAATCACAGAAGTGAGGAAAGCTTTTGAGGGAAATATTATCAGAAATGGGGAAACATCAAATAACCTTCTGAACAAAACTATCTTCTGAACACTAACTATCTCAAGGTAGAGAGTTAAAAGCTGAAATAGCTGAGTAAAATATCCAGTTAACTGAACAAGGTAATGCAGTAACTGAAAAGAGTAACAAAATAGTTGAACTAAATAAATAGCTGAGGGAAGTGAGAGCAGAATAACTCAGGCAGAAAACAGAACTGACAAGATTGAGGATGAATTAGAAAAAAATAAGAAAGAAGTAAAAGAACTAAAAAAGAGATTAAAAGACACTGAAGACAACAACAGAGACATATGGGATGATCTCAAAAGAAGTAATATACACATTATTGGCTTACCAGAGGAAAGGGAATAAAGGATTGTACAGGAGATAATAGCAGAGAACTTCCCTACTCTAAACAACATAAAAGACATAAAGATTCAAGAAGCCCAAAGGGACCCAAATAGAATTGACCCAGACATAAAGATAACAAGGCACATCATATTTAGAATGAAAGGGAATAAGGATAGAGAGGATTCTGAAGGCTGCAAGAGAAAAATAAGGAGTAATTTACAGAAGAAAATCCATAAGATTATCAGCAGATTTTTCCACATAAACTCTAAAAGCCTGAAGATAATGGCAAGATAGATACAGGGCACTCAGTGAGAAAGACTTTCAATTAAAACTACTGTATAGACTGTCATTCAGACAAAAGGAAGGCAAAAAAACTTTCCCAGACATGCAACAGTTGAAGGAATCAACTATCACCAAGTCTGCCCTGCAAGAAGTTCTAAAAGGCCTCCTATAAACAATACCAGCATCACCAAAAACATACCATATATCAGAACACTCAGAAAAGTTTAGAATAATGGCTCTTAACTATCGTATTTTATTTTTGTCACCAGGGTTATTGCTGGGACTTTGTGCCTCCAGAGGAATCCACTACTCCTAGTGGTAGCCATGTGTTTTTTTGTTTGTTTTTGTTTTTTAGTCTTTCATTCATATTATGAGACAGAGAAGAAGGAGAGAGAAAGAGTAGGGAGATAGAGAAGGAAAGAGAAAGACACATACATCACTGACTCACCAGAGCACTGCTTTACCAGAAGCAAGGGTTTGAACCCAGGTCCATGCACATGGTAATGTGTGTGCTGAACCAGATTATCACTGCCTTGTTTATGTAATAATTCTGCACAGGTAGAAATGCAAAACAAAAAAAGTGCACAAATGATTGGAAAAGTAGAACAGCAGTCTCTGAAGAAGACTCATAGGATAACAAGTTTTGTAAGTCAAAACTTGCCAGTTGAATCCAACTCCTGCTAGCAGATCACCCAAAGCTGGATGGGAAACCAGCTGAAGCTCATGAAATTGATGTGTATGAAGAGTAGGTCACATTTGCCAGACACTGACTCCAAGATTTTTTTCTTTTCTTTTTCCCCCCTTTTTATATATATATATATAAATTAAATAAAAGAACATATCGACAAAACCATAGGATAAGAGGGGTAAAATTCCACACATTTCCCACCACCAGAGTTCCATATCCCATCCCCTCCCTTGATAGCTTTCCTATTCTTTATCCCTCTGGGAGTATGGACCCAGGATCATTATGGGGTGCAGAAGTTGGAAGGTCTGGCTTCTGTAATTGCTTCCCCGCTGAACATGGGTGTTGGCAGGTCGATCCATACTCTCAAGCCTGTCTCATGCTTTCCCTAGTGGGGCAGAACTATTCCCATTCCACTCCTTTCGAGGTAGTCCTAGTCAAACTGATGCTTAAAACGTGCCTGATGAGAAAAGAATAGAGGAAGGGACTGAAATAAAGCATGATGGAAGCAGTTAGAAAGCTTAAAAACAGACATATGGAGTATAGCATCGTTGGTAGCGGCAGAATTCCAGAGCTCGTGGGCTCCTCCACAACACAGGGGCAGGCACTGCTAGGGCTTGCCTCTTTGTCTTTCCTGACCAGACCTCCTTCTTACGGAAACCCAAAATGATTCAGTAAGATTGCAGTCAGGTTGCATAAACCTAGTGTCCAGTCTATTGGACAAAGTCAAGTTTGTTCTCATTGACTACCTCCCTCCCAAACGCCCACCCCCACCTAATTTCTTGGTAGTTATCAAATTCAATTCAAAACAATTGATAGCCTTTTTTTTTTCATTCACTCCAGGTAAGAGTCAATTCAGCTATTCTCATTGTCATGCACCTCACTACGTGAGTAATTACTTCCTCAGGAACTCATCTGGTGCCACAAGCATGTGTTCACCTATTCAAGAATGCAGACAAAGAGCTCATTTAGAGGCCCTAAAACCTTATCAAATCCTGATTTATACAGGTAGCCACATCAATAAACACATCAAAATCCTGCTGGGTAGTGACAGTTGCTAAATAAAACTGAATGTGTCTTTCGTGGCTGGCTCTGATTTGAAAGGCACAGCTCTCTGATGTCTTTGGAATTGCAGCTCTTCTGTTCCAGAGACAAAGCTCAAGACCCAGCTAACTCCGTCAGTTCTATTTGTAAGGCATATTAAACCAGAATTACAAGGAGCTTTCACTAATGTCACTATCTAGGTGATCAATAACTTTGTGTAACAGGACCAGTGTCTAATTATTAGACTGACACAGGGCAGTTTAAGCTAATGGTTGCTTTTCGAAGAAGTATTTTTACAGCAAAAGGGTTTGTCTATTTAAACTCTTGTATAGATGTAAGAAGGAGGAGGGGAAAATTTAAACCATCATGTATTTTCCAAATACAGTATTTTTCAAACCTCTAATTGCATGCTGATTGCACAGATGAAAATAGAGACACAGGTAAGTCAAGGAACTTATCCAACTTGTGCAGCCAAGAAGTGAACCCAGGACGTTGAATGTACCTTATTCCACAGTCTTTCTGCATTCCATGACACCTGTGCTTACTTTATCCACCATCAGCTAACTAGTTAATGAGAATGGTAACGCTGAAGCCACTCAAGCACCATTGAGAAAAGCATCTGGTTTAGAGATGATTTTTAGTTTTATATTTCATAAACTCAGTATCCCAACCATAACTGTGCCAAATGCTTTTGGAATGAGGCAGAAATTGGTAATACAAGTAAATGCACACGCCCATTATTTCCCTCAAATCCTTCTTTCCCAATATTCCTCAAAGAACATCATATGTAGTTAATATTCATTTATATAATGTTCCAGATTTACCCAATACCTGCTGTGAACCAATCATTCATACTAAATTTTTTGCTTTAAGGGTTTGATCTAGTTTGATAGCTTAGGCAGGTACACAAGAAACTTTAGAAAAGAGTCTTCCCACAGATTAGCCTAATGGTTGAACATGCTAGCTTCACAATGCTCAAGAAGCTTATAGATGAATTAACATAAAAAGCTTTAGAAGATTTTGAAAAAAAGAAGTGTCTTTTAAGCAGTGTTTTTTTTTTTTTTTAAATGCGTAGGGAAAGTAAGAAAGCATCAGAGAGTGATTAAAACTTTGTTAACCACATAACTCATTTGCCTTCTTTTCTGAGCTGTTGACACCAAACCAGCCCAATTGAGAAATCTTAGTTGGTAGTGAATGTTCTTGCTTTGACCAAGCCACAAAGAAAATCAACCATTTCCAGTCAAGGAGAGTCAAGCAGACCCTGGCAGTGACATCAGCACTCAGTGAGAGCTCCACTGCCTTCTTGGAATATTTACTTCTATTAACAAGCTTCATAGGCATGGCAACTAGTTCCAGCTACAACACAACAGATCATGAGACAATTCAGATATGAAATGAGGGTTCTGGTGAGAATAAACAGGAAGTCCTTTTCTCTCTGAACCTTAGCCCCTTCTGCTAGAAGGTGGAAATGATAACCCGGTCTTGGAAGGGCACTAGCACAGAAATGACAGAAGATTGATGTGTTCATTTCATTGCACCCCTCCTCCAAAGATATTTCCACCCTTCCACACCTATGGAAGTCTAATTTTTGACAAGGGGCTCAAAATAATAAATGGAGAAAGGAGAATTTCTTTAATAAATAGTGGTTGAAATTTTAGTTGAAACAAGCAGAAGGATTAAATTAGGCCACTACATCTCACCACACTCAAAAGTAAACTCCAAATGGATCAAGAACATGATGTGAGACCAGAAACTATCAAATATTTAGAAGAAAACAGTGGAAGAACTCTTTTAGATCTAAATTTTAATGGCATCAGCATCTTCAATGACTTGAGTCTAACAGGAAGGAAAACAATAAAAATAATAACACTACAACAAATTGAAATTTTCTGCATGGCAAAAGAAACCAACACCAAAACAGGGAGACTTCTTACTGAATGAGAGAAAATCTTTAGATGGAATACATCAAAAACTAATGATGAAAAAAATATTAAAACTCCCAAATTTATCAACAAAAACAAAACAAAAAATGAAGGAGCTTATTCAAAAACAGGAAGAGAATATGGATAGTATATTCACCAAAGAAGAGATCCAAAGGGCCAACAGATATATGGAAAAAAAGAAAAACTCAAAGTCACTTATTATCAGAGAGAAGCAAATAAAGACAAGAGTGATACACCACTTTCGTCCTATGGGAATATCATATATTAGAAAGGACAGTAACAACTGCTGAGAGGTTGTGGGGGTAGGGGAACACTTAGACTCTGCTGGTGGGCGTGCAGATTAGTCCATCTCCTATGGAGAGAAGTCTGGAGAATTATCAGAATGCTAACAGTGGACATATCCTATGACCTGGCAATTTCTCTTCTGGGGATTTACCCAAATGAAACAAGCACACCCACCCAAAGATGTGTACGTACAACTATGTTCATAGCAGCACAGTTTTCAATAGCCCACACTTGAAAGCATCTCAAAGGTCCAGAAAAAGACAGGTGGCTAAAAAAAAAAGAAAGAAAGAAAGAAAGAAAGAAAGAAAGAAAGAAAGAAAGAAAGAAAGAAAATGCGTTATTAGGCTGGAGCTATGGATGGAGTTGTTACGTCCAGCAGAGAAGCAATTACAGAAGGCAGAACTCCCATCTTCTACACCCCAGAAAGAATTTTGGTCCAGGGAGGTAGCACAGTGGGTTAAGTGCACATGGCACAAAGCACAAGGACCAGCATAAGGATCCTGGTTTGAGCCCCCGGCTCCCCACCTGCAGGGAGGCCGCTTCACGAGCGGTGAAGCAGGTCTGCAGGTGTCTTTCTCTCCCCCTCTCTATCTTGCCCTGCTCTCTTGATTTTTCTTTGTCCTATCCAACAACAGCAGCAATGACAACAATAATAATGACAGCAAGGGCAGTAAAATGGGGAAAAAATGGCCTCCAGGAGCAGTGGATTTGGAATGTAGGCATCAAGCCCCAGCACTAACCCTGGAGGCAAAAAAAAAAAAAAAAAAAAAAGAATTTTGGTCCATATTCTCAGAGGGGGAGAACTGTTATGGGAAGATGACCAGAGGGCTTTGAATTCCAACTCCTTCAGAACCCAGAGAAAGAAGAGGGGGGAAAGGACACTTGGAAGTAGTAATAAATATAGGCATGACTTTGAAAGGAAGAGGAGGAAGGACCATAGGAAAAAATGGGGGGGGGGAGGGAATACATATAAAAATGTTATAGAACTCCACGTGAATGAACTGATGAAACCTTTTTTGTTATTGTTGCTAAAGTTATGTCTGGAGTTTGGTGCCTGCGTGATGAATCCACCATTCCCAATAGCCATTCCTTAGAAACGGAAATAAATTGAGAGGGGAAAGGGATATAGAGAGAGAATAAAAAGGAAAAACACCTGCAGCACTGCTTCATCACCTGTGAAGCTTCCCCACTGTAGGTAGGAGCCAGGGACTCAGGTCCTTGAATATGTATGTGCCCTACTGGGCGCACCACTACCCTTCCCCAAATTGATACGATCTTTCAAATGTCTACAGACCTACTAGCACCAAGAAATGAGGAGCTCAGCCCAACATATATGCTATGAAAAGATTCCCCATCCTAGTAGTTTGAATCTAAAAGAATTAATTGATTTTCTGGAGCTGGTGGCTAGGTAAACTCAAGTGACTTTTTCTATGCTGTCTACTCTCAGATGAAGAAGCCGTGTGAACAGCAGGAAAAGACAAAGTTACAAGCCCAGCTTCAGGAACTGCCAGTGCTACACACATGATCAACTTCTGTGTTTCAGAATGTTCTGGGCCAGCAAGATAGCTCACCTGACAGATATGTACTCAACCCATTCTTGGGGCCCTGGATCCCATGATACTGTCAGAAGCTTCAGTGCTCTGGTCTTTCTTTTGTTTTAAAAAAGTTGGCCCAAAGGGAAGAAAGCCTTAGAAATGATGGAGGAGGAAGAGGAAGAGGAGGAAAGGGAGGAGGAGAAGAAAAGAAGAGAAAGAAACAGAGAAAGGAAGGGGAAAAAAAGAAGAAAAAAGTGAGAAAAACAGTGAAGTCAGTTTCTTCTGAAATCCTAGTGGTATGACTTTTAAATAATATATTTTTAAATTTATTTTTGTCACCAGGTTTATTGCTGGGGTTTGATGACTGCATGACTTCACTGATCCTGAGGGCTTTCCCCCCTTTCTTTCTTTCTTTCTTTCTTTCTTTCTCTCTTTCTTTTTTTTTTTCTTTCTTCCTTTTTCAATAGAGGCTAGGCAGATAGCACAAAGAAAGAATAGATGCATGAAGTATTGCTCCACCATTCATAATAATTCTTACTGTAGGTGAGAACCAGAACCCAGATTCTCATATCTGTGCATTCTAGAAGGAGAACCACTGCTCCCAGCCCCTAGTGTTTGAAATCTTTAAGACAGGAAACTCACAGACAGTTGAAGATATAACAAATGGCACTAAACAAAAGAGTCTTTCATAAGTATTATTAAAGTATTGCAGCATTACACTAACATCTACTATAGACAGATTGATGGTTTATGTTTAATATATATTAGCAAAAAAATCACTGTCATTTCCAACTCCTAGTGATTTTGAGGGGAGAAGTGATTTAGATCTCTATCCATTTGCATTGTTCTCAAATAAAAAATGCTGGTCAGCATAGATATGTATTCTACTAATGGACCCTCCAAAACCTTCTCCAAATTCATAGAAAACATTTCTTTCCACTCCAGAAAGTCATGGGAAGTCTGACCTCTTGATGGAGCGTATTCTCATCACACTTTTGAGAGCATGCGGCATTCACACATAATGAAGAATTCTGAAGTTGTTTCAACTGCCTGTTGGTTTGAGAAGGTGACCCACCAGTCCCTGGATATTTGGGTGGGAGACATTAATCAAGCATTCCTTTGTCAGTGTTAGTTAAATATAGTTAAATGATCCTATCTGACTGGGCTGTTTAGACCTGTCAGAAGTAATCTGCCCCTTTTTGAGGACTGCCAAACAGGTTTTCATCCCAAGTGACTCAGTCATTTATTCCTGTTTAAAAACAGATCTTAAAAGTCCTGACTCACCCTTAAAAACTTCACATATGCTTAACATGTCACATTGTACAAAGTGGGGAAATTGTTGTAGGGTCTCATTTCTCTCACCAGCACAAAGAACATAGTCAAATGTTCTGCCAGAGAGTGGGGGGAAACTAAAAAAGAAACAAAGAAATGGAAAAAGAAAGAGAGAGAGAAAGAAAAGAAAAGAAAAGAAAAGAAAAGAAAGGAAAAGAAAAAGTAAGCGAGGGCAAACCATAGAACCAGCAAGCAGGAACCTTTTAAGCTGGATTTAGGGTGAATGAACTCTGACATTTTCCTCTTGTTCACCTAAGACCCACACACACAGAGAAAGCAAACAAATAACAGGACACACACATACACAAGCACACACACATTCACACACACACACACACATTCAAACACACACACATACACAAGTGCACACACACACACATACACTTTAAAAATTCCTGGTTTAGGATTGGCAAAATAGCTTACTTAAATAGTTCATTTGCTTTATCAAGGACATGACCAGGTCTGAGCCTGACTGACCTCCAGAGTGCTTAAGGAAGAGTCCATGCGGTGGTGTCTTTCTCCCTGCCATGCCTTTCTAGGGCTGCCTCTCTCTAGCTGGAAAGAAAAGGAAGTTGGCCAGGACAACAGTGGACAAAATGCCTGAAGGCATCAGTATTGATATCAAACATCATGAGAAACACTGAACAAGGTGTCTCTGTTTGCGGTTACACACAAGACTTGGTATTTAGTACTAGCCAATAACTTTGTCTTCACTAAAATCAATATCTTTTATATGTGGCTAAATTTTAGAAATACCAACTGGTGTTGCTTCTATTACTTCTCTTTCAAAAAAATCTGTTGCTTGTGTTATCTTTTTAGAAAACAAAAAAACCTTCTGGAACAAGTCCTTTACATGGGACAAGTCCTTTGCACTCCACTGGAAGAGGCCCTCTTAATAGTTGGTACTTACAGAAAAGGAAACATTTCTATTTATGTACTCACAAAGTGCCATTGAGTTGGAAATCTTATTTCAACTTCAACATACTTTCTTTTCTCTGTAGTGGTTGTTAACTCTTTCTTAGTGTATCATAAACTTCTTTCTGATTTGCTGAGATTGATACATTATCAACAAATTCCATTGGACAAGTAAGCAAAGACCTTAAATCTGTGAGTTTCCATCTAATATATAAATAAAGAGGAGCTGGTCTCATTAAAACTCAAGTAAGGTCATAGGTGGGTGTGACTATAAAATTTGTGGGGAAGCTAGGGCATTTTAGGGAGTGAAAGGA
Organism: Erinaceus europaeus; assembly: GCF_950295315.1. Taxonomy (NCBI): domain Eukaryota; kingdom Metazoa; phylum Chordata; class Mammalia; order Eulipotyphla; family Erinaceidae; genus Erinaceus; species Erinaceus europaeus. The sequence continues at coordinate 39,225,538 of NC_080182.1, read as the reverse complement.
ATCTTTAAAAAAAATTAGTAATGTCATGTAATAATGATTTACAAGATTGTAAGATAACATAGGTACAATTCCACACAGTTCCTACCACCAGAATTCCATTTCTCTTCCCCTCCATTGGAAGCTTCCCTGTTCTTTGTCCCTCTGGGTGTCTGGACCCAAATTCTTTATGGGGAGGCAGAGGTGGGAGTTCTGGCTTCTGTGATTGCTTCTCAGCTGGACGTGGGCGTTGGCAGGTCCATCCATACCCCCAGCCTGTTCACTTGCATTGGGCAAGAAATTTTGCAAAGCGTTCTTTTCTGTAGGAAGATCACAAGTCCAAATAACCCAGAAGTGATGAAGGAAATGATTGGGAATTAGCTACATGAATCACAAACTCTAATAAGTGGTGGTGGGACTAGTTGGGGTGGGATGGAAGGTTTGGCAGGAAAGAAACTGTAATGGAAGACCCAAACCAATCAGTGAATTTAACAAAGATATTGCAAAACACAAACAGTAGGCTGATTTGGTTCATTTTGGAAGTGTTTGATTAAATAATAAGAAGAAGAAGATTAACCCTCTCAAAGTGAAATAGGATAGCTTCTAAGGCAACTATAGGGGAAATATTAAAAATATGTAGCTTTTGATCCATGTAATTGCCAAAATGACAAATGTCTATAGAAGTATCTTATCTTACTTGTAACTAAGAAAATGTAAACCCAAACACACCAACCAAAAATTCCACCTGACTAGCAACTGTTCATGTGTGATATTAGTCTGCGAAGGAAATTATTCTTTTTTTCTTTAACTTATTTATTCCCTTTAGTTGCAGTCATTGTTGGCTAGGACAGAGAGAAATGGAAAGAGGGGGGGAAGACAGAGAGGGAGAGAGAGATAGACACCTGCAGACCTGCTTCACCACTTGTGAAGTGACTTCCCTGAAAGTGGGGAGCCAGGGCTCGAACTAGGCACTACAGCCCTACTCCCCCAGAAATGATTCTTATATCAACAGGTTAAACTCTTTGGGTGGCCACTAAGCAACAACAATTAAAATTAATATATAATTGTCTTTGGTCTGGCAAATGCACAATTGAAAATCAACTCATTGTTTCTAAAAATAAATACACATACAATCAACCACAGCCATGGCATAACCGAACTGGCAACGATTATATATCTGTTGGTTGTGGAAGGGTTAAATAATTTATGAAATAAAAGGCCCAAATAGTGGACGACTGTGGAGTCAGTAAAATAAAATAACTGTGGCAGTTTTGTATGTTCTGATACAGAAAAAAAAAATCTCAAAAACGTATCATTAAGACAAAAAGGGGAGTTGGAATGCCATGTTTTATGCTTTTTAGTCTGTACTTGTGAAGAGACTACTTAGAGATCTTATGTGCATTTTGTGAGGTTAAAGAAAAGTTCCAAATACTGAGAACAGCTGTTAACCCGAAACCAACTGTTCCTTGCTCTGCATAAATATTTTCACCTGTACCACCCTGTGATAACTATAAAAAGGTGGGACGAGAAGTGATTGAGGTCGCAGACTCCCTCTTTGCTTGGAATGGTGTCGGCAGCCTAAGCGTAAGCTTGATAATAAAGGCTCTTGCTACTGCATGTGACTCTGGTCTTCTTTACATGAGATGAAAACTCGAACTTCTGGGCATAACACATTTATTTTCTGAAGGCCATATCACATAACATTGCCCGTGGTTGTTTATTGTGTTGTTTTCGTTTGCTTTGGTTTTTTCTTTGTCAAAGGGATTGAATAAAAGAATTAGAAGAGGGAGTGTCTCATACTCTGTTTTGTGCTTCTTTCCTTGTTGGAATTTCTAAGTATGTTCAATATGCTACTAATAAATTTTTAAAAAGTCAACAGAGGTTATCTCTGTGGTGAGATTATCATAATAATAAATATTATAAAAGGTGGAGGAAGTTATGTGTGGGGAAAATAAAATGGGAAGTGCAAGTGAAGGAGTAATACACGCCTACAAAGTCATATCACCTTCTTTAACTATGAAAGAATTTGCAACCTCAATTTCTTTCTTAAAAATATGTAGCTTTTGAGTCTTGTATTTGCCTATATGTATATTATAATAATGAAGTTACAAAAATGCCATTTCTTTCTGTCTACTAAGATATATATGTATATATATGGCATTAAGTCACCAATAAAACCTAAAATAATAACTGGGGTTGAGCCTACACTCCCCACTTGTGTGGAGGATATTTCCCAGGTGGAGAAGCAAGTACTGTAGGTGGCTTTGTCTCTCCCCCCTCTACCTCCCCTATCCTCTCAATTTCTGTCTGTACTATCAAATAAATAAATAAATAAATAAATAAATAAATAAATAAATAAAAATGAGATCTGCTGATGGTTTTCGCTGACTTCTCTGAGAGTGCTGCTGCTTGGGTGGGTTTTCAGAGTCTTGTCAGTATCTATGTGAAGAAATGCTCTGCTTTTCACCTACAACGTTGACCAATTCTAGCCATGCAACTTTTCTGAGTGGTTTACAGAAAGTCAGAGCACCGGCTGTGTTTTGGTATCATGTGAGACAGTGGCTCTCACACTTCAAGAGTATGGTATCACGGAAAACTCTATAGAATATTATATCCCAGGGGCAGGAATGAAGGTGGGGGTGGGATGGATGTTCTAGGTTCTTTTGTGATCACATTGACATCAGTGCAATATGTTTTCTGCCCCTTCAATCTCTATTATATATGTCTCCATTTTTCCGCTATGGTCCTGCCCTCTCTTCCTTCCAAGTCACACCCACACCTACTACTACTTCTGAGTGTCATTCCTCTTTCCCTCTTATCTTTCCTGATCCTGTTGGAGTTGGAGCTCAGAGCCCTCTGGTCATATCCCCACTATCATTTCTCCCCCTCTGGGAGTATGGACCAAATTCTTTATTGGGGTGCAGAAGGTGGGAGGTCTGGCTTCTGCAATTGCTTCTCTGATGGACATGGTGTTGACAGGTCAGCCCACACCCCCAGCCCATTTCTGTCTTTCCCTAGTAGGACAGAGCTCTGGAGAGGTAAGGTTTCAGGACACAGTAGTAAGGTCTTCTGCCCAGGGAAGCCAGGATGGAGTCATGATGGCATCTGCAACTTGGTGGCCAAAAGGTGGTAAGATATAAAACAGAACAAACTGATTAATAAACAGAAACCAAAAAAAGAAGGAATAGGGCATATGAGGATAAGGATTTTAGGGTGAAGAGAAGCTAGGAAGTCTATTGTAGGTATGCTCTTAGGGGCCCTTTACTTTTCAGCGTTTGAGACTAAGGCTAGAAAGCTTACTTAGGGTAGAGAGCAGCTCCCAAACTTGAAGAATATCTGTGAACAAAATAACTGTTTACCCCACCAACCTGACCAGGGCCCATATCTATTCATACTTAACACAGGAGCCAGTATAAGCTCTGAGTCCCTGTTGGTCTGAGCTTCAAGTTCCTGGTCACAGCTGGGAACATTTTAGGTGCACTCATTTCAGGACAAGTTCCTGGAGTGGCCCACAAGAGGGCTTATGATAATGTTCCTGATGAGGTGACCAGTGACGGCAGAGAGAGGGATCTGTTACAGGTCTCTAAGCCCATCAAACTGTGTGGGAATCCAAGGACTCCCTAAATATCAAATCCAATTCTTAGAGCAGAGTAAAGTATGCACTTAACCAAGTGAGCCACTGCCTGGTCCTCACTTCATTTATATTCTTTAATAAGTCAGTTATGGAACGTAGGAATGAGGACAAAAGACATCACAAATACTAAATACTCAAACTAAAGGGGAGTCTCTCGTATTGGCCTGGTTCTCTTTCCTCTAATATGAAAAATGTGTGACTTACAGGGATTGTGCTAACCTTTGTTCTAGCTGCCCAACCAACCTGGTATTTCTTTAGAAGTAAAGTGTTTATATCTATGCTATTTTCCTACAGAAATCTCATTTTAGCCACATATTATATAACAATTAAGATTTCCTCTGAATTCTAAGGCTGGGATGTGGTTTTTTTTTAATTTTTATTTATAAAAAGGAAACACTGACAAAACCATAGGATAAGAGGGGTACAACTCCACACAATTCCTACCACCAGAACTCCGTATCCCATCCCCTCCCCTGATAGCTTTCCTATTCTTTATCCCTCTGGGAGTATGGACCTAGGGTCATTGTGGGGTACAGAAGGTGGGAGGTCTGGTTCTGTAATTGCTTCTCAGCTGAATATAGTGTTGTCAGGTTGATCTATACCTCCAGCCTGGCTCTCTCTTTCCCTAGTGCGGCAGGGCTCTGGGAAGGTGGGGCTCCGGGATACATTAGTGGGGTCATCTCTCCAGGGAAGTCTGGTTGGTATCATGTTAGCATCTGGAGCCTGGAGTCTGAAAAAAGAGTTAACATACAGAGCAGAACAAATTGTTGACTAATCATGAACCTAAAGGCTGGAATATTGCAGATGAAGATTTGTAGTCTCCATTTTGAAGATAGCTAGTAGGCCTATTTTAATTATATTCCAAAGGGCCCAAGACTATACTAGTTTTTCCCTCAGCCTGACATCTGATATGCACATGTGGACCCAAGTTATTGTCTGGGGAGATGATGTCATGGCTGGATAAAGGACTAGAAAGCTGGATCAGAGAAGAGAGTAGCTCCCAAGTATGGGAAAGGTATATAAATATTGTTGACTGTAAACCCCATCGATTTGATCTGGGGCCCATATTCAGCACAGGAGCCTGTGTAACTGTTTCCATGAAAATCATTATTAACTAATCATGAAGTATTTCTATTACCCAGCACCACTAAGGGTGCTTTACATAAAATCACTGGCAGAACAGGTCACATTGAATCTACTTTACAGGTAAGGGAACTAGGGCTTAGAAGAACTGAGTGATTTGCACAGCTAGTCACTTTCAAGTCAATGCATTATGAAAGTTCTAGAACATCACCCAAGTTGAACAGCAAAGACGCACCTGCCCTAAGAATTTGGCTTCCTTTTCACAGTATGTCAATGAATGTGAAGGCCTGAAGAAGGAATGCAGGTACACATTCACTCAGGACACAGAACTTTCTACAGTGCAGGCAACGTTTTCCTGCTTTGCCATTCCAGGAAGACATTGGTGATGTGCTACTACTGATGACTGGAAATGCCTGAGGCACTGAATCTTTAACTATATCCACCACCATTTATTTAAATTTACTAAATAGGCACATGGCTTTAAAAGCACAATTTAGCCAAAGTCACCCAAGACACATTTATTAGTAGATAAGACAATCTTATCTAACCCACTCAGTCTACCTGGAATGAATAGAGTGACCCAGTGCGACTGAGCAGGTCTTGACGGTCATGTGACCCAGTGGGACTGAGCAGGTCTTGGAGGTCACGTGAAGTAGTAAGAAGCAGGGTGTGTATAGCGCCATCCATAAACATTAAGTCTAGTCATGGTGTTAAAATAACTGCACAGAATTGAGCTAACCTAGAGAGAAAAGTTAAAATATTGTATTGGGATTCTTCCTGAAATATTTATGAGACAAGGAACAACAGGTAGACAGTTCTGAATGAAAGAGCTCTTTTTATAATCTCAGACAATCTAAGGTAATATTCTCACAAGGCAGGGAGAGACAAAAGTAGAAAGATAGCCTGATAGTGACTTCCACGGCCTACTGTTAGAGAAATACCAAGTACCTTGGAATTGTGTTTGCCTGTTGCCAATTCCACTTAAAAAAAAAAAAAGTGACTCCAAATTATAATATTGCATTCCCTAAACTATGCTTTCTTTCCTAATCTCTACCCTGAGTGGGAGGAGTCCTGGATACATCTCTCACAGAGAAGCTCTTCTATTTAATTAGGTTAATAGGTTACAGATAGGTTAATTGGGTTAAATCCTGGGCAGAACAGAAGTGCTTTCTAATTACTGCTGTGACTCCATTACCTGGAGCCACAGTGGATCCTTACTATACACACGTCTGTATTCTACTCAGCTGGGACCTATTTCAAACTTATACACAGGGCACTATCTTTCCCTTCAAGTCTCTGGCAGAAACATTTTGAAATGAGTACTTTCTGCCTTATAAATGATTTCTTCCAGGTTTCCAGTGAAACAAGTTACTTTTTTTTTTTTTTTTTTGACAAATGAAAGGGGGGAAATGCCTTTTCAAATCCAGGGCACTTGAAAGTTTCATTTTCTTGTTTTAATTTGCTTCAACGTTTCAAGGGAATAATAATAGTTTTTTAATGCCAAAGGTGGCTTTCATCACTCAAAGCCCTCTAATTTCCTCCCATATTGCCAGTAATGTGTTAATAGTTCCAAAATGAAATATTACCTAAAACACAACTTGGTAATTTTCCTTACAGTTCAAAGTTATTTGAAAAAGAAGCATCACCTTTTACAAATATTTACTTTATGATAGTGGAAGATGTTGCAAATTATCTGCAGTAGCTTTAATTCTCTTCTTTTTTTTTTTGTATCACCTTTGAATCTTCTGTTATAAAAAGAAGAAAGGAAGGAATGAAGGAAAGAAGGAAGGAAGGAAGGAAGGAAGGAAGGAAGGAAGGAAGGAAGGAAGGAAGGGAGAAAGAAAAAGAGCCCTCCCCCCTCCCTTCCATGTTCCATGTCCTAATATCAGGTTCTGTGAGGACCAGGACTCTGACTTAAAACTTAGATAATGTTCATCTGTGCATATAATAGAGGAAGAGAAAAGCTTGGTATTTGTAGTTTCATTATAGAATACACACACCAAAGAGAGGATGTGCATAGAGGCCACAGAGAATTTAAAAGATTTATTTATGATGTATTACTGTAATTTTTAATTTAGACATGCAAATTTTTTAATTTGCACCGACTGCTTTGCCTTAATGGTTTTGATTAATACTTGGAGGTAGTGTTTGTGAAAGAGATTTATACTGTGATTCATCTGCAAAATAATCAAATCATTACCAGCTAATGACAAAGCTGTGAAAAATGATATAGATATTGTGTAACTTCCAGCTATGGCTGAGCACGTGGAGGTACCCAATCCTTCCAGCAAATGTGGACTTGTGTTAATAACTGCTGGGAAGTTCGCTCTAGGTCCACTCTAATTTGGCAACAAAAAACATTGATCTTAATAAAGCTGTCTGATAAAAGGAGCAGTGATTAACATCCTGAACCCTCATTCTGCTACTCATGCCAAGGTCCTCCTTTTTTTTTTTTTTTTTTGCCAGGAATGATTCCACGGTACTTCCTGCTTATCGCTACATCTCACCTCAGCCCTCTGTGGGTCTCTAGATGAGACTGCAGACAGTCTGGAGGGCAGGGAGAGGAGGAGGAAGAGAAGGAGGAGGAAGAGAAGAAGAAGGAGGAGGAAAAGGAGGAGGAGGAGAAGGAGAAGGAGGAGGAGGAGGAGGAGAAGGAGAAGGAGGAGGAGGAGGAGGAGAAGGAGGAGGAGGAGGAGGAGGAGGAGAAGGAGAAGGAGGAGGAGGAGGAGGAGGAGGAGGAGGAGGGGGGGGGACGACGACAGCGACAGCAGTGCTGGTAGCTGCAAGTAGCACTGGTCGAAGAAAGAAGGGACTTCAGAATAGAAAGCCGTTCCACTGGCAATGCCGTTCCTCCCAGAACTCAGAGACACCTCCTCTTCCAGTGTGGAAGGACCCTGGCTTTCTTGCTCATCTTGACAGAGTCAACAAAACATAGAAGAGGATATCCCAGAGCAAGTCCAGGGTCAGCAGAAGAAAGTTTCAGACAGTGGTAGAAAACAGAGGAGGGCCAGGAGCAGACACACACAGTCCCCGCAGTCTCCTAACCGTTGTTCCTTGTGACAGGCTCCATGTCTCTCACCCGTGAGGTCAACTTGAGCCAAACTGGCAGTTTGGGATTCTGTGGATTCTGTTTCCCTTCTGGTTGCCTCACCACCACCCCACACACCCCTGCAATCTATAATAAAAATGAAAGTTTCTTGAGGAAACTGCACATCAGACAATAGACTCTTGAAGCTCACATTTACTTTTTGTCTTAAATCCTCACCACACACTTAGGAAATGGGTACTGTTAGCATTATCACTCCCATTTTATAAATATAATTTAAATATTTTACTGATCAGATGTCAATAGGAAACTGGCATACAATGGGGACAAGAATTCTTTCTGATTCATTCCAGTACCAAAGACCTAACCACCCACCAGATCCACGTGCCTACTTCTCTGAAGTTTCTAGTTTAGAACAAGGATGTGAGGGAAAAAAAAAAAAAAAGCAAAGCTTGGGCCAGTCACATTTAAGGCTGAAGTGATAGTATTTTTATCCATTCTCAAGAAACTCAGCTTCTTTTTTCTTAGACATCACAAAGGAAAAGCCCAGTGAGTTGATAATCATTAATATTTCATCGAAAACCAATCCATATCTTCAGTGATGGTGACATGGACACTCCACTTCATCAGGGAACCATTTTACAGAATTAGAACCAAGCAAGGCACCATTCTGGAAAGCGTAAGCCAAGACTACTTATCATTATTATTTATTACTTACCGGGTGCCAAGTGCCCCTCACCCCCACCCCCGCAGAGGGAGCTACAGAAGCCTCACAGAGAGGCAGCCAGGCCCCTGTCCGCAGAGCGCACAATCCTGTTCCCATGGCATGGCTACAGTGAAGTCCAGCGTCTTTAATTACTGGTCACTGAAACCACAAAAGAAAGATGAGAACTTTCTATCACTTTTCTGAGACATGAAGACAAATGAGAAGGGAAGCAGTAAGTGTAATTAATTTCAACTTGAGCTGAAAGAGGAAAGCGTCCAGCCTTGGTAGCGTAGGCAGCATTTATCAGGAGAACTCACGCCATTGCCTGCTGAGCCAAAGCTCTAGCCGCCACTTCAGAGGCAGGGAAGAGGCTGTCACTTCCAAAAAAAAGAAATAAAGGAAGAAAATGAAATTGACATGGCTTTTTTGTAGCATTATTTCAGCTCAGTTCAGTGAGAGAAATATACATGTGATGAAGTTGTACACATGACCCAGGAAAAACATATGGAGAGAAGCCAAGATATTGGAAAGGAAGTTAGAAGTCAAGCCTCTCCAAGCAAGCCAGCAGGGTACACTTTAAATAGGTGGGCACCGGTTTACTTCCTAACAAAAACTCAAAATCTAGATATAGACCAGGTCCTGTGAGATATAGCATATGTTCACATGTATCCATAAACTAGGGCAAAATATATACCTGAAAGCAGAAGTACACAATAGTCTGCAGTGAGTTCCCCCAACACTTCATCTGCACTATTCCAGCCTTTAGATCCATGATTGGTCAACAATTTGTTTGGCTTTGTATGTTAACTCTCTTTTCAGCCACCAGGTTCCAGATGCCAGCAGGATGCCAACCAGACTTCCCTGGACAGACAACCCCACCAATGTGTCCTGGAGCTCTGATTCCCCAGAGCCTTGCCCCACTAGGGAAAGAGAGAGGCAGGCTGGGAGTATGGATTCACCTGTCAACAGTGGGGAAGCAACTACAGAAGCCAGACCTTCCACCTTCTGCACCCCATAATGACCCTGGGTCCATACTCCCAGAGGGATAAAGAATAGGAAAGCTATCAGGGGAGGGGATGGGATACAGAGATCTGGTGGTGGGAAATATGTGGAGTTGTACCCCTCTTATCCTATGGTTTTGTTAATGTCTCCTTTTTTAAATAAATAAATAAATAAATAAATAAATAGATGGGCACCAAAGCAAGATATCACACAGGGAGTGAAGCTGAAGCACCAAAGGGGAAGGGAAATACACTCTCAGAAGGAAACGTGCACTCAAGTTGTCAGGACTTGGCTGAGTGATTCCACCGAACGCTTAGGTACACCATGCTACTAAATTCTTGGGATGCAACTTTCCGCCTCTACCTCTCAGCTCCCGGGAGATTCTCGACTCAGAATTAAACTCAAATAGTATTTATCTTGATCATGCCAGAGAATGGAGAAGCTCTGTGCCCATCAAGAATATGAGGCCAGAAACTCAACTTGACACTGTTTCTCAAACCTGAAGGGCGATCTCAGATACTTCAGTAGAATGACAGAAACCAAGCATTATTGTAAATAGGCTTCATTAGCTGTGTTTCTGCTGCCAACTGATCATAGATATTCTGAAATTAATATTTAACTAGTTCCTGAGTCTCCCTCCCTTAAAAACATCAAATTATATATAAACATACCATAGTTATAACTGCCACCAGGATTATCACTGGGACTCTGTGCTTGTATTACAAATCCTCTGCTCCTGGCAGCCATTTTTTTCCTTTTCTTTGCTTTCTTTTTTTAGCAATAGGACAGAGAGAAGCTGAAAGGGAGATAAAGGACGAGAGAGAGACACCTTCAGCACTTTTTCACTCATGAGACTTCCTTCTGTAGGTGCGGCCGAGATCTTGAATCCTTGTGCTGGTTCATGGTGCATTACCTCCCAGCCCCCATCAAATTCTTTTTATGCAACTTTTTTTTTACTTCCGTCAACTCTAATGCAATATTCTTGCTAACTCCTCCCTCATAATTATTCAAAAACAACGTCATAGAACTTTCTGAAAAGATATAAATGTTCTTATCTTTATGATCTCCAACATGGTAGCCACATGTCACTGAAGAAATGAGTTTGAATTTTGATTAGTTATATTTCAAGGAATCACACACGTCTGTTCTCTGCCATATTGGACAATACAGTTCTAAGCAGAGCACTGTGGATTGTATTAAAGACATTAGCACAGATGGAGGGGTCCGTTTGTCACAAGGCACTCTTCCCCAGACATCCTTTGCAGCCATAGGCGACCATGTGTTCTAGCCAATATGAGGTGAGCTGATGGCAGGCTTCCTCTTGTCCCTTATAGAAACCAAATTCCAATTTTCTTTTTGCTTTCCTTCTGTTGCAGTGTTTAAAAAGACCTGCACACATTTTGAGTGCAAAAGACATACATCAGAATTGTCCAGGCAGCAGGTTGGGAAGGAGCTAGGTCCTCTGAGAACTTTCTTCAATCATTGGACTAGTCCTGACTGACAAGCTCTGGATTTCTGTGAAACATGACAAGTAAAGCCCTTACTCATTTAAAATACTCTGCCTGGTTTAAAATGCTAGGGGTCAAACTCTCTTATCTTTGAGAATAGAATTAAATCTCATTATAAAGGATTGTCACACAGTACATACCTTGGTATCTACAGAACTGGTATAAAGTCAAAATATAGTAGGACTGCCTTCACTCCTCTCCTTAGGGTCAGTCCAGGCAATACTGTAAGTAATCAGAAGATGTTATCCAATTGGCTACCCCCTCTCTCAGCTTCCTTTTTCTGTGTTCTGTTTGTCTTAGTCCCTGCCCTTATCTAACTACTGATACCTTTCAGCCTCCCCTCAGACCCCTACCCTTCACACCCCTTGCAAACAGTGCTTCTGATGTCTTTTATCACTCTTGTAATATCTCCTTACAACTGGGTAGTGGAGGAAAGGCAAGATAAGCTTTGTCATAATTTATAAGTATTTCAGTTACAGAGGGGAAAGGGGGAAAAAAATATCTGAGCAGTGTAAGTGTTGCCTTGCATTCGAATATTATGGCTGCATACCATGTGTAAGGGTCTATCTAGCTTAAAGCCCTTGGTCCTACCTGCTGGGGGTGGGGAGAGCTTCAGAAGTAATGAGGTAGTATTTCAGGCGCTCTATTTCTCTATACCTTTCTCCATACTTCTCGATTTCTCTTAGTTTCTATCAGAAAAGAAAAAAAAAATGTCCATCAGGAAAACTGGAGCCATAATGCAAGCACCTGGCTTGAATGATAAGCCTGGTTGCAAAAATAATAATAAATAAATTGGATTGCAAATAAAGAAACAAAGCAAATTGATGGACTGAACTACACAAAAGTAAACACGTAGACTACAGCCAAACTAGTGGGCACCAGGAGGGAGGGAGCACTATGCAGGCCCATTGTATTAGAGCTCTTGATGGGAGGGGACGGCACTGGATCGTCCATGGTGAATTCATGTGTTTATACCTAGGAGAAAGCTTCCCTGGTTCTAACTCCTGAGCTTTTATGCAGGTGTTTATTTTGTTTTGTTTTCTCTGATGACTCATAATGACTCAAGGATGTACTTAGTCTCTGGTTGGTCCTTTAATTATATTGCTTCTCATAATCTTCAGAGCAAGTCCAGGAAGGAAATCTCGGGAAGACACTGGGGGAAAGGCAAAGATTTCTCAGATTCCTGCACTCGGGTCACAGCTCTTCACTCACTTGGTAGAAATTCCCCCTCATGCGCGTGTCCATTTCATCTGTCGTTTTCCATTCTATAGGTGGAAAATCTGACTTTCAGCAGGAAGCACCTTTATCATAGTGAGGCTGGGACCGGGAACTCCGGCTTCCAGTGGGACCCCTAGACTGTCTACCACTGGAAAGAATAGGAGGTTTGGGGTTGATTTTCCTCCATGAACCTCTAATAGAGACAGTCACTGAAGATGATGGCTCAGCTTCCATGAAAAAGGGGTCTCTATTGGAGGAGAAGGGAGAAAGGGGAGCTGAAGAAGTCCTAACATGAGGGTTCCTTCTCTGGCCCTGTCAGGATACTTGTGACAGCAAGCACTTAACCTCTTAATCACTTAACCCCCAGAATGTCAGAGGTGTTAATAAGCCTCCTAACCTCACAGGGGAGTTGTGAGAATTAATTCTTCTTTATAGTTGGTGATTCCGTGATGAAAGATCTCCTTTTCTTCTTTGGGCTACCTAGTTCCTCCTTCCGCAGATGTGACTCACGAGAAGTTGATGAGGCAAGAAGTAGGGTGAGGAGAAAAGGGAAGTTGAGAGTTTCTGAACAACAGAGTCAACTAGGACAAGAATGCAGGGATGGTGATTCCAGAAGTCATAGATCCTAACCACAGGAATATGAGAAACTAATTGCTCCTCTCATTGGAGGCTCAGAAATGTAAGTCAGGTTTCCTTACTCAACACCATCAATAAGGAAAACTGAGTGTGAATGTTTTATAAGTGCCCCTAAAGGAAAAAGTGAAGGTAAAGTTCTGCTTTGCCCTATCTTCTGTTTCTTGGTCTTTCCCCTGTGAGGATAAAAATGCATGGCGGGGGGGAGGTCTGGCGGTGGCGCAGCGGGATAAGCGCACATGGCACAAAGCGCAAGGATAAGGATCCTGGTTCGAGCCCCCGGCTCCCCACCTGCAGGGGAGTCACTTCACAGGCGGTGAAGCAGGTCTGCAGGTGTCTGTCTTTCTCTCCCCCTCTCTGTCTTCCCCTCCTCTCTCCATTTCTCTCTGTCCTATCCAACAACAAACAACATCAACAATGGTAATAATAATAACCACAACGAGGCTACAACAACAAGGGCAACAAAGGGGGGAAATGGCCTCCAGGAGCGGTGGATTCATGGTGCATGCACCGAGCCCAGCAATAACCCTGGAGGGAAAAAATAATAGATGGGTGATTCAGTCATTGATCATCTGGGTTTTTCTGTTTAAATGTGTCCCAGAGGCTGAAATACTGCTTCCTCTCTTTCTTTGGCTATCATGGTTTCCAAGTTTCCCTCTTTTTCTTTATACTAGTTTAAAAGAAAAAGTGTAAAAAGCACAGTCTTTGGGGGTCGCTTATCACCAGGGCTTCCCAAAGTCAAATCTAGTGAAGGAATTTAAAGGTCATACTAGAAAGGGAAAGGACATCACAGACAAAGGTGACCATTGAGAGTTTCTCAAACCCATGCATTTTTTTCTTTTCTCTTTTTTTATTGTTATTGTGGTTATTATTATTGTTGTTGTTATTGGTGTCATTGTTGTTAGATAGGACAGAGAGAAATGGAGAGAGGAGGGGAAGACAGAGAGGGAGAGAGAAAGACAGACACCTGCAGACCTGCTTCACCACCTGTGAAGGGACTCCCCTGCAGGTGGGGAGCCAGGGGCTTGAACCCGGATCCTTGCACTTTACGCCACGTGCGCTTAACCAGCTGTGCTACTGCCCGACTCCCAAACTCATACATGTTATCTGTTAATAGTCCTTCACTAAATCTGCAGAAAAGTCATCCTCTTATGTGTGTACCAATTGTGCTTCTGTGTCTTAACGAAGAACTGTTATCTGGCTATTGAAGATTAGAAAACAAATACTCCCAGATACTTGGCAAAAGTAGAAGTAGAAGGAAAGGAAAGACGTCTTTCCTCTGCACAGGATATGGACAAATGTCATCACTAGCCTCAGATAGACTTGATTCATTTCTCCCCGCTCTGTTCTTTCAATCTATATGAGCAAGATAACACACAGTTAGCCATTCAACAAACATTTCCCAAAAGATCTTCTGTATGCTGGCCTGTATGAAAAGTTCAATCAAAACACAGGAATTAAGAAGCTGAAGGGTCAAGAAGGAACACTGTGTTGTTAGGATCAAAATGTACATCTTTTAGGTGGGGGCAACACAGGTGATCCCAGGAGCTAAAGTTTTAAGAAAGAATGAACAGAAAGTCCAAAGACAAGATACCCTTCTCATTTGGGTTAAGACTTGTCTAAAGAACACCACCCCCCACTCTTCAATCAGACTACTGCACAAAATCACTGACCAAGTGCCACAACTCAGCATCTTCTATTCGCCAAGCAAACACTGCACAGATACGATTCGTTTTTCTAATTCATGCAAGGACATTATGAATTTAAGTGTGCCCTTGCTTTCCTAGCCGAAACGAAGGGCATATTTCAAGTTCTTTCTTCACACATAGTCATGATGGTTCACATGGAATCCAGAGAATAGAGAATCCCTGAATCACACCTCCCAGTTGGTGGGTTACATAAAAGATTGTCTTGTGGGATGTGAGGGTGATCTGGCTGCGACATCTGTCACCCCACTGATCGCCAGGGTTGATTCAGCTGATCTGGCTGGCTAGGCAGGTGTCCCCTTCCTCCCTCACCACTCCATGTGCGTCCCTCCCAAAGCTGCATGCTCGCTCAGTTGAAGAGGACGGCCTTCCCCGAATAGAGACGGACCATTCTTCAGTTGAGGGTACAAGAGTAGCTGTATTCCCTTGCTAGGACCTCCAAAAGACTGTCTTGTTGATTGCTAAACAATAAACCATCCAGAGATCTATAATTCAATAGAATTGTTCATTCTTTTTAATTTTTTCATAAAATACACCCTAAAAATTAAACAAATTGCCTCAAAATGTCTAAGTGCCAGAAATGATTCCAGTCTAATGAAACTTGAAGGCCTTGCATAGTCTGTGTTATATATACATGGGGCAGACCCTCCTGAGTGGTTCAGCAGGACCTCATGTTTTTTTCTACCTTGGTATAAAACTGCCACCTCAGGGTCTGCCGAGAAACTTTTTGGAGGGTCTCTTTGTAAACACAGCTAAAGATTTCTGAAGACAAAGTTGGCCAGGAGAGCAGTTGCTTCAGGGCCTGAGAGGAATCTTCTCTGATCCAATGCTGAGGCAGGCCTGCACAATCAGCTGTTGTGACAGAATCTGTTGGTGTCTGCCGGCACACTGAGTGACAGCAGTGTGTAATCAAAGAGACGCGTAGCTACACATCAGAAGGCAAGAACGCAGAAATAGGCAGCGGAGCGGGAATATTTTGGAACCTAAATGGACCTTGGCTCAAAACACTTTGGAACTGCCATTTTGCAGAGCCTGATCATTTTTTTTCCTGTTGCATTTGAAATCCAGAAAAGGAAGGGGAAGGAGGACAGCAGGAGAATGATTGTTCTGATGGATCAACACCTGTACTCCAGAGGCAAGAGCTTTGCTGGCAACCTGGACCTAACCATCAGTCATACTCACAATAAGATGTTAGGTATAGGAAGCTGGGCAGCGGTGAACCAGGTGGAGCTCACAGATGGCAGCACACAAGGACCCAGGTTCAAGCACATGATTCCCACATGGAGGGAGAAAACTTCACAAGTGGTGAAGCAGTGCTGCAGCCTTGTCTGTCTGTCTGTCTGTCTGTCTGTCTGTCTATCTATATGATCTATCTTCTATCTATCTATCAATTTATCTATATCATCTATCTCCCCCTCTGTCTCTTTGTCCACTCTGGATTTTTCTCTTTCTTTATTCAATTTAAAAACATTAGATGTATTATCCCCATGGAGGGGGAAACCACCTATCAGGAGGTAAAATTTCCTGTCCAAGGTTACACAGCTAATAAATGACAGATTTGAAGCTGAAATGCCCATCTCGAGAGTTCACAGCCTCCCCTTCCTTTACTTCTGTGCTAGATAGAGAATTGGCCAAGCCCCTCCTCCCCACCCAATGCCAGGTGGTCTTGTCATCTGCTGATTTCTAAGATAAGTGGAGCTATTCGTCAGCAAATGTTCTTCGTCTTGTCTGTTTCTTCATTCAAGAAAGAGAATCCACCTTTCTCTCTTTGAAAACTGAAAGTAGATTCCTGTGAAATTCTAGACTACGGCTCAGGCAGCTGAACACACATGTTACCCACCTTCAGGAGTGAGGCGGGTCCGCAAGTGTCTGTCTTTCTCTCTCCCTCTCCGTCTCCTGCTCCCCTTGCAAATTCTCTGTGTCTTATACAAAAAAGAAAGAGAAAGAAAGAAGCATATGACTACTAGGAAAGGAAGGTTTGTGGTGTGTGCACCAAAACCCAGAGATAAAGAACCCTAGTGGCAAAAAAAAAAAAAGAAAGAAAGAAAGAAAGAAAAGAAAAGAGAATGAATGAAAAAAAAGGAAAGAACAAAAAAAAAAGAAGGAAGGAAGGAAGGGAGGAAGGAAGAAAGACCAGGTTAGATTCAACTCTTAACAATTCTCAGTTGGGAAAAATGGAATAGTTGTGTGTTTTGTTTATTGCTGGGACTTGGTGCCTGCAGGACACCACCATTCCTGGTGGCCATTTCTTTATGTTTTTCCTTTTATTTCCTATTTGACAGATGGTAATAGACACAGAAGAAAGGAGTGATAGAGACAGAAAGAAAGAGAAATACCTACAGAACTGCTCTACACTCTGTAAAGCGGCCCTACAGGTGGGATCTGGGGGCTTGAACTGTGGTTTTCTTACATGGTAATAGAAACATTCTTCTGGGGGAGCTACCACCCGACCCAGGAATAGTTCGTTTTTCTAATCAAGTTTTGTGGCCAGTGGAACCAAACTACTGGGCTAGGAAATGCAAACGCATGACTGGTCTCTAAGTGTCTTTCTAGATTCACTTTAGATGAGGAGGGAGATTAGGTGTCAACATGCACACACCTGCACCACCACCGCCCTCCCCCAGTTCTTCTGTTAAGGAAAGCCAGGTTCCTCCCTGAACAAGGGAAAGGATTTACAAGAAAGCAAGTGCCCTTCTCTGAGAGGAGCAAACCCACTCTATGTAAACCTGAAAGATCAGTTAGAGTTCCCAGAATTCACCCCCTTGGTGTGCCCCTCAAGTCACTGAGTGAGGAACTGTGAGAAACGGGGTGAATGGACTCAAAACAAAACAAGACTCACCTGATTACAAGTTTCATTATGAACCTTGGGTTTTTTAGAGTTGGTGACATCATATTGCTTTGAAATGTTTGGGAAGGAGGGGGACTGACTCCACATTCACATACCCATGGACCTGGTGTGTCTTGCAAGCCTCCCCGTTGACATCACAGAAAATCTCTTCCAAATTTGAGGCTCATTGGTCCACTAGCCACCTCTCTTCTCTCCCTTCAGAGACATTGAGCAACCCAGAGTGGACTTTCATCTTTTCAGAAGCACCCTCTGATCCCACTTGATGGCACAACCATTGTCAATGTGAGTGTCCAATATCAAAAGGAAGTTCTAAGACTCAACCTTAATCTCCAATGTGCAATTCAAATTTGAGGTGCCTCAGAGCTGGGTTGTTCCAAGAGTGATCTAAGCAGAATCAATCTCAACTGGGAACTTGCAAAAAAAAAAAAAAACAACACAACAAATCAATAAAAACAGAATCTTGAGTTTCATCCCAGCCCTTCCGTATCAGAATCAATATCCCACCCCCCCCCCCCACACACACACACAAGATGCCAAAACTTGAAAAGCACAGAGTGGGGCTGGAGGAGAAATCACAATGGCAGCGCAGAAGACTAGCATGTCTGGGGTTCTTGAATCCCACATTCAATCCCCAGAACTACCATAAGCCAGAGCTGAGCAATATTCTGTTCTGTCTCTCTCTCTTTCTCCCCTATCTCTATCTCTCTCTCTGAATAACTTTATCTCTGTATCTTTTGCATTAAAATAAATAATAAAGAAAACCAAAAAATAAATAATTGAAACTGCTAAATAGAGCAATGTCTTTCCAAGTTTGTCTCTAGGGAGAACCAGCATCTGCATCAAATATAATTTGCTATAAATACAGATTCTCAAGGCCAGGGAGCTACATCAGCTTATACATGTGAGGCCCCAGGTTCATTTCCTGCCTTGCAGGTGCCACAGTGGTTTTCTACACTTTCTCTGCCTCATAAAATATACTGTGATAATCTTTTAAAAATAAAAATAAGGAGGGCAGGTGGTAGCGCAGTGGATTAAGCACACATAGCACAAAGTGCAAGGACCAGAATTGGGATCCTAGTTTGAGCCCCTTTGCTCCCCACCTGCAGGGAGCTTGCTTCACAGGCAGTGAAGCAGGTCTGCAGGTGTCTGTCTTTCTCTCACCCTCTCTGTCTTCCCCTCCTCTCTCCATTTCTCTCTGTCCTATCCAACAACAACAGAAGCAATGGCAACAATAACAATAACAACAAGGGCAACAAAATGGGAAAAATGGCCTCCAAGAGCAATGGATTCATAGTGTAGGCACTGAGCCCCAGCGATAACCCTGGCGGCAAAATAAATTAATTAACTAAATTAAATAAATGCAGACTCATAGGTCTGCTGAACTCTGGTTTCCATCTTCCTTAATCCCTAGCTGACCTGCACCTACATTAACAATGTTGTTTCAGTGTCAGGTAAGCCTGGTTCTTTCTGGCATCACTACCTACTTGGTGTATTGTCCATGTTGTCTTGGAGTTTGTCTCCTCAGTGGCAGTTAAGACTAACAGAGATTTCTCTGGGGAAACGTAAAGGGATTAAATTAGGTCACGCAAGTAAAGCTTTTAGTACATGGCTGATGCATATTAAGCACTTAGTAAATAGTTGTGCTTAGCTTTTGCTGTTTGTTCTTTTCCCTCTTGTCTGTCACTGTCTACCCTAGAGATTATTACCACGAGGCCTTCCTGAGTCCATTCCAACTTCAACATGCTCTGATTGGACAAGTAGTTCATTTTTCTTAAAATTGCTGAGTAGCTGCTAAGCCAAACCTTGTGCTGTAATAGAAACAAAACTGGATTAAGAATTGGCTCCTCATTTATACCCAACTTTCTTTCCTTGTCAAGCTTGGTTTTGTCTCCAACGTGGAATGAGAGCAGCAGGAAGACGCAACCCATCATAGTTCATCTGTTAGGCATGTTCTCCGTGAAAGTTCAGATCAAAACCAAGGAGAAACAGAGTGGGCATGTCCCCTTCTCATGGGTGTTTGCACTCTAAACAAGGGATGTGAGCAAATAAATATCGACTGCCATTATAACTGTCCAAAGTATTGCAAAATATTCTGAGTAAAGGCCATATGAACAAAAACAGAAGGGTAACAAGATTTGAATGCTAACGCTTGAGGGATGGCCTGTTGGAGCCGTTATGTTCAAACTAAGACTTGGCAAGTTAGAAGAATGATTGATCATTGCTGGGGAGAGCTGAGGGATAATCTCCACCATGAACGACAGCATCAAGTCGCGACATAAAGTGCTTTGAGACAGTAAAGAACTAAAGAAAAGGCAGAAAAATATCTGAATCCAGTCCAGCAAGGGTCTATTTGCCACAGACTCTTGAGGGATAGAGGTGAGGTTGCCACCGTTGAGGGAGAAGAAGGCAGGTCAGGAACATCAGAGACTAAAGCAAAGCTCACTACTAACTGCGCTCCTGGTACCTGCTAAGTGCAAACAGATAAACTGATGCGATGTGCTACTCAGAGGTGCAAAAATATGACAGACATAAACCTTACGGGCCAGAGAAATAGCTCACAGGGTGTGTGATGTGCCTTGCCGCACACACCATCCAGAACCAAGGATCCAAAGGAAGCTCCAGAGCTACTTTCCCCCTCCCTAGCCTCTTTCTCTCTCTGAAGACAAGCAACTCAGGATTAGGGAAATCACACATGTAAGAGATCCAGCTCTGACAAAATGAAGTGGCAGAACCCAGGAAATGTATCTTCGAAAAAGAATACAGGACATCTGATTAGTCAACAATTTGTTTGGCTTTATATGTTAATTTCTTTTCAGCCACCAAGTTCCAGATACTAACATGATGCCAGCCAGACTTCCCTGGGCAGATGAACCCACCAATGTGTCCTGGAGCTCTGCTTCCCCAGAGCCCTGCCCCACTAGGGAAAGAGAGAGGCAGGCTGGGAGTATGGATCCACCTGTCAACGCCCATGTTCAGCGGGGAAGCAATTACAGAAGCCAGACCTTCCACCTTCTGCATCCCACAATGACCCTGGGTCCATACTCCCAGAGGGATAAAGAATAGGAAAGCTATCAGGGGAGGGGATGCGATATGGAGTTCTGGTGGTGGGCACTGTGTGGAGTCATACCCCTCTTGTCCTATGGTTTAGACACTGTTTCTTTTTTTTATAAATAAAATTTTTTTAAAAAAGAAATCTTTCACCAAACTCAACCTTTCAGTTCTACTGAAATAACTCTTATATTATTTTTCATTCTGCCATCTGCCTTAACTAACTCAGATAATAAGAATCTTGAACTTTGTGTTTATTATTCACTTTATTTTGTACAGTTTTGTTACACATGCTTATATCTCTGAATAGCATCTATTTAATTTGACTTGACTTCTTATACTTTATAAAAATGGAAAATCAATCATGAAAAATCAATTCTAAATGGAATTGCCATTGGCAAAATATCCAAACTGTTAAAAAAAAATAGAGTAATATCTTTATGACTTCTAGTTAGGAAACCTTGTGATTATTAAAAGACTTATTTATTTCATGAAGGAGAGAATAGAGCACCATTCTGACTGATGTGGTGCCAGGGATTAAAATGCCTCACATAAGCAAGTCCTGTCTTCTCCCAACTCAGCCACTTCTTTGGTCAATAAGAAACTGCTTTCAGAAGCGCACCTGGTTGAGCGCACATTTTACAATGTGCAAGGACTGAGTTCTAGCCCTGGTCTCCACCTGCATGGTCCCCACATGCAGGGGAAAAGCTTCACGAGAGGTGAAGCAGGGCCACAGGTGTCTCTCTGTCTCTCTCCCTTGCCATCTCCCCCCTTCTTTCTCAATTTCTGGCTATCTCTATCCAATAAATAAACAAAGATAATAAAAAAATTAAAAGGTTATAAGATGATAAATATTTTTAAAATTTAAAAAAGAAACTACTTTCAACAAAACACAAAAACACTAATGATTTTTGTCCTTTATTTTTAGATAGAATGGAGAAGGCAGAGGGTATGACAGAGGCCACAGCACTAAAGCTCCCTTCCAGACAGTGGGGGCATAGTTGAAACCTGGATTGTACACTCATTAGTGTATATTTCGCCTTTTTCATAGGCTTGTCCCCTTTATATCCATAAATCACTTTTCTCCATTCCTTTCTAAGTATCTCAGTCAAGAAATTGATGCATCCATGACTCTTCCTGATAAGTTAAGCATAAACTAACAGTATGAAATTCCCTGAAAACACAGGCTCAGGAGTAGAGTACGTGTCTTACATGCTTGAGGCCTGGAATTAGACTCAGGAAACTGCATAAAAATAAGAATGCCCTTCTCTCTCTCTCATACATACACACACACACACACACACACACACACACACACACACACACACACACGGAGGGAGGGAGAGAGTGAGAGAGAGAGAGGCTGAAATTTATAGTAAGTAATTACAATGCAAATTTATATTTGCTGAACTTCCTGGGCTTGAGACTCTAGCACAAAGATTAGCATGCAGGGAACTTATTAAAGGGGGCTTCCTGATCAACAGCTGTTGGGGCGGGGGTGTCAACAGGATTAGGATGGACTCTTCAAGACCTTAGCCAGTGCCACTAGATTCTGGAGCTGGAATGGCTCTTTAGGTTTATTCTAAGTTAAGGTCCAGAGGTCTTTATCTCCTCACCCACAAGTGACCATGTAGTTGATTTGGCTGAGACTGTTCTCTTTCAGTAAAGCGAATTCATTTAGGAGGTTGACATTTGGAGGGTGTCAGCTGCTAGGACATCTAGCAGTTGGCGGGGTGAACATCCTCATTCTGGAAAGGAAATCTAGGTGGCACACCCACCAGAGGCCTCACACCTTAGACGGATTGAGAGTGTCAGAATTGGGGTTGATCTGGTGGCAGAAGGACATTAGATATCTGTGTGCTGATAAGCTGATAGAAATGAAACATCGGTCCTTGAAAGCAACTTGGTCATGGGCATTAAGTCAAGGTTACCTAGTATGGCAACTTGCTCTAGAGCCTCAAAATGTTTTCCAGAAGCTATCTTGCCTCTAATTGTACTAAATTACCCAACTAGCAGACTTAAGTGTGTTCTTAGAGAACCAGTTCCACAAGAGGAACTGTAAATCTCTCATCCACCCACCCACCCACCCAAAAAGTCCACTTTGTCAAACTTACCCAGAATTTTGCAATCACAAAATCTAAAAAAGAACTGTTTTCACTTCAATGAGAATTAAAGTGTTGAATCATTTCAAAAAAAAAAAAATCAGATTTGATCCTCTGAGTTACCAGGTGAGAAAAGTAGCACCGGACCAGAGGAAGTAGCCTGTCCTTTCTAGGACTTTGGCTCCTTAAATATCTTAATTAGAAACAGCCGTAAGTGGAGAAACCCTGTGCTTCAGGTAACAAGAGCAACTGAATAAGCCTCCACAGGAATGTTTACAGAACCCAGGGTCATCTCACACATAGCACTAGAGTTACCTACCTCCCTAGAGCTCTGTTTTTCAATGTTCCAGGTGGGGGAGATTTGGGATAATTTTTTAATTTACTAAAAAGGGAGAAAGACGTTAAAATGCGTCCTACCTGCCTTTTATGCTGACTTGGTATTGCTTCACTGCAGGCAGAAACGATCACCACTGAACACGACACGAAGAGAATGAAGCGACTCCTGTTCATTATTCTCTAGAATGGCAGCATTCAATAAATAAACTCAATAAATGTCTCTTTGGGACATCAGTAGGTTTCTCCCTTAAACAGGAGGAAATGCTTTGAAATGTTCTTGGGCAGTGTTTCCACATTCTATCTTCCCTGTGTAGTCAGTGCACATTAGCTTTTGAAGAGATCTGAGAAGTCCTGTAACAACAACCCCTTTTCCCTGAAACACCCACTAACATCTTGCCAAACTAGTGTGTGAACAGCACAGTTTGGAAAATGTTGGTGTAACCCTATCTGTTCAAGCTACTGGTGAGCAGCCTGCGAGCCAGTGAAGAAAGGGGTCCTTCACAGGGTCATTAGAAGGTTGTCAGCATAAGAACCCTGATTCCATAAACTACAAACCAGTGATCTGGTTTCAGTCCTCTAACTAACTAATAGGGTTTGCTCTTTTATAAATTGGTTACTGATTAAGGACTAATCTAAGAGATGGTGTAACTGCATGATCTTAAATAGAAAACATTGTTCCCATTTTTATTTGCTTATTCTAGGGTTTACCATGGATTTTTTTTTTTTTTTTGTCCATGGAATGACACAATAATTTCCCTGTTGAGAAGGGAATTTCAGTCTTGATCTGTGACAAGAAGAGAGAGGCAAAGAGGGGTTAAACATATTCATTTTAATAAGGGGGGAGTATTCACCTGGGACATTGAGGTTTTTGTGTGTCATTTATGGGAAATTCATGTTTTCTCAGGGAAGCTAAACAGTTACATGAGGAATGGGCTCTAGGACAGAGAAAGGAGAAGGTGGGGGAAACAGTAGATCCCCAGTAATGTAGCTACAGGACGGAGAGAAGGAACAGAACATACTTGGGAAGAGATATCTGCTCCCTAAGGTAGAATTGTCTGGTTCCTTCCTCTCAGGGTACCTGCACTTCTCTCTCTCTCTCTCTCTCTCTCTCTCTCTCTCTGTATTTTAGAAGCATCAGTTGTGGAACATTCTGTCTTGGAGAAAAAAAATGAAGGTCGGCTCCACATTTGGAAAGCAAAGTACAATAAAGAAGATTCCAGCTATAAAGAGAGAATCAATGGTGATCAAAAGGCCATGGGGGCTGGGGTGGTCATGCACTGGCTTAAGTGCACATAGTGCAAAAGGGAGTCAGAAGGCACGGTTGGGGGCAAGCAGTGACAGAACACAACTCTATCTGTGAGCGCCTTCCCACACCCAGGAGTGTCCAGGTGTATCACAAAAGGCTAGAACTCAGTTCAACAAAGGGTAGAACTTCACGTCAAATCATTTGATCATTTGAGCATTCAGGTGAGAGGTGAACCAGGAGATTAGATAAGGACCCCCTAAACTCTTCATTTGCACTACTCCAGCCTTTAGGTCCATGACTGGTCAACAATTTGTTTGGCTTTGTATGTTAACTCTCTTTTCAGCCACCAGGTTCCAGATGCTGACCAGACTTCCCTGGACAGACAACCTCACTAATATTTCCTAGACCTTTCACCTTCTGCATCCCACAATGACCCTGGGTCCATACTCCCAGAGGGATAAAGAATAGGGAAGCTATCAGGGGAGGGGATGGGATACAGGTTCTGGTGGTGGGAATTGTCTGGAGTTGCACCCCTCTTATCCTATGGTTTCGTCAATGTTTCCTTTTTATAAATAAAAAATTTTTAAAAAAACATTGAAGATGTATAAGAAGATAGGCACAAGGAATATCATGTGAGACAATCACTCAGTATACTTCTAGTTTCTTCTGATTAGTTTGATCATTACCAGTTTCCCTCACTGTCTAGTTACATGGTTTCAGCCTTTTCTGCTCTACTTTGTGGTGTTCGGCATGGAACTAACTCCTCTTTTACCTACCAAAGCAGTACAAAGCAAAGGAGGTATATCAAACACTAGGTCTGTCCTTCTAACCCCTCATCAAAAAATAAAATAAAAGCTCTCTTTAGGATTAAATAAAGATAAGGTATTCCTTGAGTAGACTAAGGACAAATGCACATTCCACTTTCAAGATGGAAATGTTAAGGACATTTTGTAATTAAAAAATATATACTGTAATGGGGCTGGGAGAAAACAGTTGGACGACATGCATTTCAATGCAGAAGGCTGTGGGTCCAGCTCCTAGCAGCACAAGAATACACTGCTGTGAACAGCACCAGCGGGACCTCCTTGGCTGGTGGAACAGTGTCTGTCTGTCTGTTTGGTTTTCATTGTTGTTTTCTTTATAGTTCTATTTCCCTTCCTTCTATCTTCCCTCCCTTTCTCTCTTCTGCCTCTTCTATTATGTTGGGATATTGTGCAGATGTGGTTTAGGCAGGACCCACCCACAAACCACCATATTTCCATGCGAGTATTATTATTTACATAGCAATCTTCTGCCTTGTTTTAAAAATGACTCATGCGCCACCACATTACCCCCTCAGGGTATTGCCCATTCCCGAGTGAGCTGAAATCCCAGCAACCATTGCTATGGAAGCTTTCACCTTCCCAGAGTGCCGTGTTTTCTTCACCCCCTTTTCTAGCCAATCCCGTTCCCGACTTCTTGCCACTTCCGGAATTTCTCCCATAAAAGCCCTCCTGCTTCAACTTTCTCTCTCTTGCTCCCCTTTTCTCCTCTGTGACCTGACCCAGAGAAGGGCTGCTAGGCATAGTGAGTGGGAGGCGGCCATTTTGCTAGCTCCACGTGGCCTAAAGCACTCTGATCTCACCCATTTCTGGGGTCCCCGCACGAATAAAGATTTGTGTTCCCGCTTCGCTCTGGTCTCTTCTCTCTCCCCCTCAATGCAGCCCGACACTATTAACCATATAAAATTGGCCACTTGGAAGTGTGATGCAGACACAAGTCTTCAGTTCATTCTCAGGTACTGCATAAAAACAATTTAATTAATCAAGTACTAAGCAGTCCATTTAACAGTCTTCAAATTGGTTTTATGTCCCCCCCCCAAAAAAAAATATATATATATATATATGGCATGGCAATTCTAATTTGTCTGATACCTAGTAATCTCAGAACTCCTTAAGAAAGATGTCATTGGGAGTCAGGCAGTGGTGCAGCAGGTTAGGTGCACGTGGTTCAAAGCGCAAGGACCAGCGTGAGGATCGTAGTTCGAGCCTCTGGCTCCCCATCTGCAGGGGAGTCGCTTCACAGGCGGTGAAGCAGGTCTGCAGGTGTCTGTCTTTCTCTCCTCCTCTCTGTCTTCCCCTCCTCTCTCCATTTCTCTCTGACCTATCCAACAGTAATGACATCAATAACAACAATAACTACAACAACAATAAAATAAAAGAAAGATGTAGTTATCTTTTCATACTTTTCAACACTCTTTCCTAAAGACCTAGTAATCAACTGCCAGCAGCATATTAAAGCAGATGCTCCCTGCTGATGACTCACACACCTAGAAGCACTAAGTCCTTTCTCCCTACTGGCAAGGTAGCTTGGCACTTGGCGCACTGCTCATGGGCAAAGCCAGCTTTGTCCTCCCCATCCATGCTCAATATCCTTGAGGGCAACATTCACACTTCCCTGAAACTGCAGTTCACTCTTCCCTACAATGGAATGACAAGCCTGAGCACTCTTTTTGTCTAAACTATCACTCTTACTTTGACACATGGTAGACTCTTCCTTCCCTAAGTACTTTTCAGGAGTCAGTCAGAACCCCAGGTGGGTAAGGTTTCAAAGATGTGACCTGTGCTCACCACTGGATTCAGAAGTTGGGATGACTTCTGTGGTTCTTTTGGCCTGACCCTTTCTAAGCCATCAAATTTATGACTATTCTCCATAGCATTTGGCCAAGCCATCGATCAAGGAAAAAAAAAAGTCCTTAAATACATATTCAAAAACAGATAACAACATCGCGACAAGACAGCTCCTCTCTCATGATTTTTGCTCTGCATCTCCCACCCCTCCAAGCAAAACTTTTCCAGTGTGTGTCATAGAGACTAGACAAGAACCTGGCACTTAGTCCAATACTTCAGATTCTTTTATTTCAATTTATTTTATTTACTAAAAGATAGAGAGAAACAGAGACAGAGAAAATACACAGATAGATAGGTGATTGATCGACACATGATAGACAGATAAGTAGACAAATAGATACATGATAGATAGGTGATTGATAGACACATGATAGATAGATAGATGATAGATATATAGATAGATAGATAGATACATGATAGATAGATAGACAGACAGACAGATAGATGCCAGAGCACTGCTCAGCTTTGAGTTATGGTGGTGCTAAGGATTGAATTTTGGACTTCAGAGCCTCAGGAATGAAAGCCTTTTGCACAATCACTATGCTATCTCATTAGCCCAGTATTTTGTATTCTAAGAGTCACCTGTTCCCTGATACCAGCCAGGTTAAGAGGACTTTACAGATGACAACACTGCTATACTCAACCATCCTCCAAAAAAGCATCTCCACCAGTCTGGAAACAATTCAGCCACACCCCTCATCATGCATGTTAATAATAAGTAACCAGATTATAATATGGGTACAAACAAGCTCAAAAATGCTGATGCAAGAAAATTGAAGGGATTTATTTAATATTGAGAGTGAATATGTGAATTAGTTTATTAACACTAAGAGAGGGCTGCCACAGGCTAAAGGGTGTGTCTGCCAAGACGTTTTGTAATTTCACCAATTTGAGTATCATTGTACTTTTTCTCCTTTAGTTAGAAAAACAAAGCCAATGTGGAAAGTTATAGGTCAGATGATAATCCTGGATTAAATTTGAGAACAATGCGGAGGAAGTGTGGCTCTGTCAGAAACCATTTTTATAACTTCCTGTTGTAATAAAATGATGAAGGGGAAAGAGAGAGCAAAAGAGATTGTGTGTGTGAGAGAGATAGAGGGAGAGAATGAGAGAGAAAAAACATGCTGAAGATGGGGAGGAGTTGCATTAGCTACAATGGAAGAGAGAGAGAGGACGTGGTGAAGGGTGGGTGTGTCGTCTTTAGATATAATGGAAGCGATGATAATAGAAAGCTCATTCACGTTCTGAGAGAACTCCTTTCTTATCTCAATTAATTCTTTACTATTAAAGAAAACATCTGTAAGCCAATAAGTTACAAAGGAGCACTTTCTATAAACCCAGAGTCAGTAAGTGCTTTACACCTTGAGGACCAGTGTTGTAGGCTTTACATTGCTTTGCTCTAGCTCTCCCCCTGCCAGGAAAATTGGTTTAGTCCTGCTAGTTTCGTGGGCCTGCTTGTCCCCGCCCCAAAGAACCCTGACAGAGTTCAAGACTTCTTGGCGCCACCATGTGAGAAGGATGCAGGAGAGTTCTGTTTGGTATGAGTTTGGGTTAGTTTATGAATCGTTGTTCGTGAATAAAGAAATACAGCTTCCCGGCCCAGCCGCGTGTCTCTGGTCATCTCTGTTACCCCCCCGTGAAGCCAGCCCGGATAAAACAACAGACCAGGCCATTTCTGAACCAAGTGCTGGATTATTTGGTAGTAGCAGGAAAGAAGTGAGAGAGATATTTCACTGGGCAGGGCACTTGCAAGCCTCTCAAAAAGACCCAGGTTTGATTTCCAGCACCACAGGAGAAATTCTTTGGAAACAAATGAAATAGAGTGTTGTGGTGTCTCTTCCTGTCTCTGGCCTTTCCTTTTTCTCTCTCACTTTGAAAAATAATAATAATAAGTGGCCTAGAGTGCAGAATTGTGCATATGGTGCCCCGATTACAGAGAGAGAAGAGAGGGAGAGGAGGAGGAGGAGGAAGAGGAGGAAAGAAAGAACCACAGAAGATAACCATAAGAACCTTGCTATATTCCAGTGAGACTTGAGTTATACAGGATTTATCCCACAAGCAGCAGTTATCTGACCTCTGCTCTAGACTCTAAATGTCATGGAGGAAGGAATCTCTGCCTCAGAGCAGATAACTGTAGTCACTCAATTAGTGTTTGGGGACATAGCCTAGCTCCTCTACCACTGAGTGACCTTGGCCAAGTCATTCACACTTTTAAGAGTTTCTGTTGGGAGTCGGGCGGTAGCGCAGTGGGTTAAGCACAGATGGCGCTAAGCACAAGGTCCAGCAGAAGGATCCCAGTTTGAGCCCCCAGCTCCCCACCTGCAAGGGAGTCGCTTCACAGGTGGTGAAGCAGGTCTGCAGGTGTCTGTCTTTCTCTCCCCCTCTGCCTTCCCCTCTTCTCTCCATTTCTCTCTATCCTGTCCAACAACAATGACATCAGTAATAACTACAACAATAAAACAACAAGGGCAACAAAAGGAATAAATAAATAAGTAAATAAAATAAATTTAAAAAAAAAGAGTTTCCGTTTCTGAAATGATAGAATGGAAAACACAGTGTTGACCCTGCTTGTTTTCAGACAGTTCACAAAATCACTGCATATAATCATGTATATATTGAGTTCTGGAAAAGTAGGGTTGGGAAAATAGCTCACTTGGATAGCATAGTGCGCTGCTTCTACAGGTGTGTGACCCAGGTCTGACCATAGCCCTCATCACATTGATGGTAACATTGGTAACTTTGGTGTCGTGTTTTCTTGCCCACTCTTCTCTCTCTCTCTCTCTCTCTCTCTCTCCATCTTAATGAAAATGTCATTCCAGAAGAGTGAAAATGTCCAGAGATTATTTTTTTAAAAATACATTGGATCATAGAAATAGCTCACCTGGATAGCTTTGCCCTATGCCCAGGTTTGAGACAAGTCCCCACTGCACTAAAGAAAACTTTGTGGACTCTTTCACTCTTTCCCTCTCTGCCACTGTCTCTGCCAAAAGGGGAAAAAAGGAAAGAGAGAGAGAGAGAGAGAGAGAGGGAGAAGGAGAAAGAGAATGGAAGGTGAGGGAAAGGAGAAAGAAAAGTATCATATATATATATATATCATATATATCAAGACTGATCAGCTGAAAGGGGACCTGCATTGAAGTGCGTGCAAATGCAGTAAGATCTCAATGGAATACGATGATACTAAAGGAATCTTTAGTCACTTTCTCTCTCCCTCTCCCTTTCCCTCTCCTTCCCCTTCTCCCTCTCCCTGCCCTCCCCCCCAATCAAAGTCATCCTGGAATGGTAAAATTCCAGCAACAGTAAAAAAGAAAAGTATATGAAGCGAAATGTTTCCCGTCTATCCTCAGTGAATGCTCACACCAGCCCTCCATTTTGTTCTAGAGCGCTGAATAGATGAAAGTCATGTGGTATATGATGCAGCTGAGATTCAGACTCTAGAGTTTGCCCGGTTAGTGATCATACATTGTTCTATATTCCTTAAAATTGTAAAACGAAATGACCTGGGGCAGAGTTTCAGTTCTGATTTTGTTTTATTTTGATGAATCATGAAACTGATGTGTTCTGTATGACCAACAACTCTTTCTACTTAGCTATCCAATTCTCCTGACCTTGTATGATTACTCAGCCGCCCTCATTGGGAAACAGAAGAGCATGAATGATAAATAATTGAAGGTTCTTTTGGTGCACACAAAAGCTAGAGAACAAATGCAAATGAGGTGATATTTACTAGAAAAATAGCTCATAAAACTAAGGAAGAGATAAATAAGACCTTTAGGATGAGACAAGAACTTTGCAGGAAGTATTTTAAGTGAAACTATAGCATATTACCATCTCCTATCTCTGAATATTTCAGCTTGGAAATTCCTTGGAAAGACAATCACCTATGAATTTTCATCCTTACATAAACTATGCCCAAGAAGCCAAACTGGTAGCAATGTTTCCTTGGATGACAAGGAACCATGACATAGGCAAACACATCAGTAGATCTACCTGTAGGTAGAATGCTGAATCTCCATACCATATTCTGTGTCCTACTAACTATATTGCTCTGTGGAAACGCTTTGGCTTGAAAATAAAAGCATTAGACATTCAGTGCTTCTCATTCTCTCAGAGACACCAAGTATGCAAGTATTGTTAGAAGTCCCACGTGCTCCTACTTTCAAATATACTTAGGCCCTAACCTCTATTATCACTCCCTTTAAGCTTGGATCAAACAAGTCCAGTGATGCTTTTACTCTCTGATTAGAACTTTTCAGCTTACCTAACATTACATAAAAAAACTATTGATAACAAGATCAGTGTGCTTCTTATTTTCAAAATAGCCATATAAATGAACCGTAATCTCAAGAATTTGACTTTATATGTACACTTTATAATTTCTATTATAATATATATTATATATATATTTCTATTTTATAATTTTATGGCTAAATATATAGTTGTTAAGTAATAATTACATTTTCCCTTTCTTTTGTTAGTTCTCTTCTTTCTCCACCTCCCTCCACCCCACCACCACCACCAGGATTACCGCTGGGGTTCAGTGCCTGCATCAACTCCACAGCTCTCAGTGATCTTTTATTTTTTTTAACTTTTTCTGACAGAGACAGAGACATGAAGAGAGGGGAGAGAGGGAGAGAGAAAGGGCCACAACTGCAGTAATCCTTCATCACTCATGAATCTTTCCCCACTGCAGGTAGGCACCAGGGACTTGAGCACATAATAACATGTAATTTAATATACTGTCAAAATAATTCTCTCTACCAATTCCTTCTGTATCCTTCCCCTTTGCATCTGATAACCACCATATTTTTCAGAGGCTAAGAGTTATTTTTATTGTGTCTTTCCAGTTTGTTTGCTTTGGGTATTTATATTCCGCATATGAGTGAAGACATTGACCAGTAGTTCACTTCCTGACTTATTCCACTCAGCATAATTATCTCAGGTTCCATCCGTATTGTCATGAAAGGTACGACTGTCTTTTTATATATATAGTTGAATAGTCTTCCAGCAAGTTTACATTCCACAACTTCTCTATCTAGCCATCGGTTGATAGGCATTTTAATTAATGAAATGCTTTGGCTCTTGTAAATAATGCTGCCGTGAATCTAGAAGTGCAAATCATTCTTTTAGATTGGTGCTTTTGTACTTTATGGAAAAACAGCAGTGAGTATGTTTAAGTATGTTTCTGAATCATACGATATTTCCATTTTTGGCTTTTTCTTAAGGAATTTCCACATCATTCTTCATAGAAACTGAGCCACATTAAATTCCCACCAACAAGGTGCAAGAGTTCCTTTTGCTCCATGCCCTTTGCAAAAATATATTGTTTCCAGAAAGATTATATTTTTAATGCAGGATGAAATCATTGTTCTTATACATTTTTGTTTGACAAATGTTCTGTTCACTCTATTTCTCCAGCAATTTTGGGTCCTGAACTTTACTGTGTGCTCAGTAGAGACTCAGAAAACCTGTTCACTAGAAGACTGCTCTTCTGGGTAGCAAGGTGACTTGGTCGTTATCACACTGGAGAGGAAGAGTCTTTGTGAAAGTTTTTAAATAGATGTGAATTACGGGAGGTTGAACAGAAATCTCTTTTTACTACCAATTTTCCTTTTCCTTAATTTTTAGTTGTATTTCTTCCCCCTCTGTAAAATCTGTTCTGTGGCCCAGAACAGCCTGTTCCTTCCCACAAGCCAAAGGCCTTCACATCATACCAGGAAACAGACACAAGTCCAGAGAGCATGGAGCTTTCTGTCACAAAAGATCTGGAAGGAGCTTGGAGAGTCTGGGGACATTTCAATTCATGATGTTCTGTACAGTTCAGCTGTTGGTATTTTTTCCTTCAGACTTTTAATTTATTATGCCAAAAATAAAAATATTTCCAACTAATAATAATCACTCCAGTTTGTGATCTTGAACACATTTCTACTTTCTGAGTACCTCACAAGCATTTTCTGATTTGATTCTTATGAAACCTGTAGGTTCATGTCACAGACTGAAATTTAATTATACATATACATATACATATACATATACATATACATATACATATACATATACATATACATATACATATATATTGCCACCATCCTACATTCAACCAAAAAATGTCATTTCTGGTCTATCAGAGAAATCATTAAGTAACATGCATTCTTTAATTCAATTTGCATTTATTGATTTCTGATTATACACCAACCCCTCTGCGAAACTCTATGATAGAAACTACTGATGCCTTCCTTCATGGAGGTAGCAAGACACTGAAAATAATAGAGGCAAGAAAAAATAAGAACACACAAAAATATTTTCCTTTCCTTTCCTCTGAAAAATACACTACTGAAGTTCCACTTATCAGTGTTCAAGCTTCTCTTTCTGGCTTATCTCACTTAACCTTATTCCTTAAAGATCCATCCAAGATAAAGCAAAGAAAATGATTTCATTATTTTCGACAGTTGTGATATTTCATTGTGTATATACACAACTTTTTAAACATTTTTTCTTTTTTTTTTTTTTAAGGGACCTGTGGTTTAAAAGTTAGTACAGTTACCGATACATATATAAAATCAATTTTCTGCATAACGCCTGCACTCCCAGCCCAGTTCCTCCTCCACCATCATGAAGCTGGGACCTAAAATCCTGCAAAGTCCTTTGCTTTGGTGCAACACACCAAGCCCAGTTTAAGTTCTATTTTGTGTTTCCCCTTTCTCTGCTTCTGTCCATTGGTCCCATATTCATCTTTCTCTTTCTGGCTTATCTCACTTAACATGACTCCTTCAAGCTCCATTCAAGATGAGGTGAAAAAGATGACTTCATCATTCTTAATAGCTGATAAGTGTTTCATCGTTATACCACAATTTTTTAAATTTATTTATTCTCTTTTTGTTGTCATTGTTGTTTTGTTGTAGTTATTGTTGTTGTTATTGATGTTGGTGTTGTTGGATAGGACAGAGAGAAATGGAGAGAGGAAGGGAAGACAGAGGGGGAGAGAAAGACAGACACCTGCAGACCTGCTTCACCGCCTGGGAAGCGACTCCCCTGCAGGTGGGGAGCTCGGGGCTCGAACCGGGATCCTAACGCCGGTCCTTGTGCTTTGCGCCACCTGCGCTTAACCTGCTGCCCAACCGCCCGACTCCCTATACCACAATTTTTAACAACTGTACTGTGAATCCATTATTCCCCCAATAAAATGATTTGAAAAACAGAAGATGGGTGGAGGGTAGATAGCATAATGGATATGCAAACAGACTCTCATGCCTGAGGCTCCAAAGTCCCAGGTTCAATCCCTAGCACCACCATAAGCCAGAGCTGAGCAGGGCTCTGGTTAAAAAATAAAAAAAATAATAATAAAACAAAGAAAAATAGAAGACATGGCTACAGATGATTAGTTATACTACATAAAAGTTTAGACATAATTATTCTGCAGATAAATTTCCAAGGTTTATTATAAGCTATGAATTTTATCCTTTATGTATATAAGTACGTGAGTTCTTTCACAGAGAATTTCCTAAGCCAATAGGCTCTACCAAGAAGTATAGAATTCTTTCAGTCAAAATGTTAAGGCATACGACCTCTAATTCATCCATTATTATCATCCCACTGAAAATTCGACCAACCCAGATATGAAACTGATTTACAAGAAAACCAGTGAACAGACTTAAAGGCAAAGGGTGATGAATTTCGTCTACAAAACGGGGCTTCGATGTGGGCCATAGCAGTGGTATTAATATGAAAGAAATATCATCACCTAGTCTTCAGAACCCCTTAGTTTAACTAATTTAACCCTAACAGAGGGTCAAGTTGCGTTACAACAAATACTACATTAAAACTTTCAAGATGATGTTAATTTTTTTTTTTTTACTGTTGTTATTTGATGTCGTCATTGTTGGATAGGCCAGAGAGAAGTGAAAGGAGGATAGGGAGTCAGAAACGGGGAGAGAAAGAGAGACACCTGCAGACCTGCTTCACCGCCTGTGAAGCGACTCCCCTGCAGGCGGGGAGCCGGGGCTCGAACCGGGAAACTTACACCAGTCCTTGTGCTTTACGCCACGTGTGCTTAACCGCTGCACTACCGCCCAACTCCCAATGATATTAAGAATTTGAATGGGTTTCCTTTTTCAACAATTGGGATACAATTAAATTCTGCTAATAGAAACTAGAGTAGAAATTAGCTCTGTATTTTAATTTACTTTTTATTTTTTAAAAATATTTATTTTTGTTGCCCTTGTTTTATTCTTGTAGTTATTATTGTTGTTGTTATTGATGTCATTGTTGTTGGATAGGACAAAGAGAAATGGAGAGAGGAGGGGAAGACAGAGAGGGGGAGAGAAAGACAGACACCTGCAGACCTGCTTCACTGCCTGTGAAGCGACTCCCCTGCAGGTGGGGAGCCGAACCAACCGGGATCCTTCTCCAGGTTCTTGTGCTTTGTGCCACATGTGCTTAACCCGCTGTGCTACCGCCCGACTCTCTGTATTTTAATTCATGTAACAAAGGAACAAAGTACTTAAGAGAGCAAGTCTTACTTTTTCCCCTTAGATTTATTATTGACCAAAATGATATGAAATAGCCAAGTCAGCTTGGAATTTTTTTTTAACTATCTCTCTCAGAGTTAATGTAAGTCAAAACTATTTGTGAGCTTCTAGATTCCCCGCCTCCTTGTTTGCTTGATTTTTGCTTTTCTCTGTCTTTCAATTTATATTTCTTTTGCCTATTCCTCGTGCCAGGTTTGGCAGAGAAATGCTCCAATAATTCTGCAAGGTGGTTGATTACTGTGTTTGAACTGATTAGGATGGTTTCAAAGTATCTACCCGTGTGGCTATGCTTCTCATTTATACCTTTAAGTCCCCAGAGATGCCTCTCATCACTAAAACAATAGACCATAAAGTTTCCTTGATGCCAGTAGATTTATTTCTTTATCTCTACTCAAACACCACCATAAAGGTTTATCTTTTGATCAGAGAAAGAAAATAAACAAAGCAACAAAGGTCTTCACAAAAGAGAGCTTATGAGTCAAATTAACAAAGCCTTTGTTCTCTCTAGATTAACCAAAAAAAAACAAAACAGTAGAACTAGAGGAACAGATTTCATGCTTTTTTTTTATGCTACTCTGATTTCTGATAAGCAAACTTCAGTGTGTGTTTAAAATCTTGAGGATTTATATTATTAACCAAACAAGAATTTTTACAATCAGCGAACATTTGTCTGGTTCCCTCCTCCTCCTCCCTCCCCACCCATCCCCCCCAACCAGCACACACAATTTTTGTAGAATATTTTGTTGGCTATAATTAAACTATGTGTGTTAATTAGGATTAGATTTTAAATGCACTGCTTGGGAAGTTGAAAAATACAGGATCTGAATGAGCCCAAATTGAGATGACACTTGAATTTTCGCAGATGTTTCCATAATCCTAATTTCAAATTGATTGTACTTCCTGAACAGTGAGAAGCCATTTTCAGTTATTTATTCAGACGTGTGCACTACTTTTCCCTCTGCCAGTGGTTAAAAAAAAATCTACACTTTCGTTAACTCCTTCAAATAAACTGATTTTTTTGGTGGCAGGTTTTAACGGGAGAGATGCCAAATAAGACCCACCTGTTCCAAGGGGCAGCCCAGAGCCTGCTCATGGTCAAGAGCAGAAACGCAGACTCTGTAATTTCTCTTTTGTCTGCCCCCTCCTGATGGGTTCAGCTGGCTTTTGACTGCTGTTGATCAACAAACCAGTGAAAAAGCAAAGAGAGGGAAAAAAAGAACTTCCCAAATGATTGGTTTCCAGCGGCTCATAATGTGTGACACTTGATTCAGACACAAAGATGTGTAACATATTATGTTACAGAAGCCCAGGGCTTGGAACCCAACCACAGGACCACCTGTAAAACACATTCCCAAATAAGTGGCCTGTAATAAACATAGGCCCCCGCCAAGTTTAAGTATGTCAGGACCAAGTGGCATTTCAGCTATAGCTGAAAGAAAGGGCCCCCCTTCTCCTGCACATACACACATGAGTTTGTTGTGTTTTCTCGCTGCTTTTTATTTTTATGTTCAGCCCAGCACCAAGAAAGTCTTAGAAATCCTTCCTTGGTAGCAAGCCCACTCCCCTGACGAGTCTCCCATTTGATTATAATTCCTCACAGCTTTCCTGTTAGGGGGGTTCTCAGCTGAATTAGAGGCATCATGCCTTCTTCCACCTGTAACGATTTCCCACTCAACTGTAAGACAATGGCTATGATTGATCTAATGAGGGACTGGAAAGCCAGCTGATTGCTATAAATAGTTGAAAGCAAAAACTTGTGCTAGGCTTCTCAAAGAATTTCTCATCAACTCTGCTACCCTAACCTAAAAAGGTAAGTGGCCTCACTATAAATTAGGGGAGAAACTTACACTTGTCCTTAGTGGGAGTTCAGATAAAGGGCAAAATAGAATTCAAGCAGAGTAAGATGAATGATGCAACAGTGACATTTTTAAAACAACCACCACAAGGCATTCTAATATGTCTCACAGAATACTCATTTTTTTCCTCTTTTGCAAACAGAAAGAAACTTGCATTAATCTAAGTTTCTATGACACCAGAGAGCTTACGTTTTTTAATGCCTATTTTTCCTTTTAATATTTGAAATCCAGTGGAAATACCTTTTGTATTCATTGGTTAGAGAAAACAGCATGCTTTAAGAGTACATAAAAGTAATTCGCCTAATGTCCCTGAAAATCATATATTCAGTATTGTTTTCACTTTGCATCTTTTAGGACCATGCTTTTTTTTTTTTAGGACCATGTTTCTTAACTCAGGCTGCACATCAGGACTAGCTGATGCCTACACCATAAATCCTAATTAAACACATCAACAAGCCCAGAGTTGGGAGTCACTGTGCTTAAGCTTTCACGTGATTCTAGTGGCCAACCAAGTTAATAACAGTTGAGAACCAGTTAATAACAGCCTGTTTATTTTTTTTTTCCTGTTTCATTGCAGAAAGGGGAAAAAAATACAATAGATAAATCGTCCCTGGCCCCCTACCTACCTCTTGCCCTGTGAGTTCTCTGAAGGTTTACAGTTCACCATATATAGGTCTGGACCTGCTTCTTATCGCTGCTAAAACCACTTCCGGGTCAGGGTTGGTACAACTCTGCATCTCCACAAGTATGACGACCAGGAGAGGCTAAGTAACTCACCGGACACCACTACTTAGTGGCAGAACAAGATTTTAGACCAGGCCAATGTTGACCCCCCCTCCTCCCCCAGGGTTAGTGTTTCTGAACACTACAAAAACAAAAGTTAAATATGGGCCCCCTGAGCAAACCCAGCCAAAGGTTTTGGCTCCAGAATTCTAAAGTCGTCTGCAACTGTGTGCCTGTGTTGTTGCATGGGGTTTTTTACATCCTGACCCCAGCCACTCCCTACAGTCTCCATTTTGAGCACATTTCCATGCATTATAATAAAAACTCAGCCTCCACTTGCATTGGAATTTACATTGCTCTATGAAGAATCATGGTGGAGTTAAAAAAGCATAAAGGTGACTCATGTACTCATTAAAAAAAACATAAAGGTGACCAAGGTATTCATTTTAAAAAAGACTAAAAAATGCATTTTCACCTTTTTAATGTTGACACTTCTTTCATTTGATAATTTACTTTCTTATCCATCTATCCATCCATCCATCCACTCAATGCATTCTTACTACACAGAAAGTATGTTAGATGGGAGTCGGGCGGTGGCGCAGCGGGTTAAGCGCACGTGGCGCAAGGACGGAAGGATCCCGGTTCGAACCCCGGCTCCCCACCTGCAGGGGAGTCACTTCACAGGCGGTGAAGCAGGTCTGCAGGTGTCTGTCTTTCTCTCCCCCTCTCTGTCTTTCCCTCCTCTCTCCATTTCTCTCTGTCCTATCCAGGAGCAACATCAATAATAGCTACAACAATAAAAAACAAGGACAACAAAAGGGAATAAGTAAATAAATATTTAAAAAAGAAACTATGTTGGATATAACCCCAAAGGACAGGGATTGACATATAATGTGAGAGGAAGAATAATGCCGGGGGCCCGAAACCCAGTTCTGCTGGGACTACCTGAGGCTGTGGCTGTTTGGGTTCTGTTCCCTATTTTCCCCATGAGAGGGGTGAGAGTTTTAAGAGAGCACCAGGAGTAGTAATCATTTGAAGAGAGACTTTAGAAAGGTTGCCAGCCACACCTGGGAAACAGAGGTCCAGTAGAAAATGCAGGTAATCGCAGTAGACTACTGGTGGCATTAAGACTAGGAGTTAGATAGGGAAGAGAGCTCAGGGGGGGGTCACACTCCAGGGCCTCCCCAGGACCTTGCCATCACTATAAAGTTGCAATGGTAGGGACTGCCCACTCTGCCAAGGGAGCCTGGGTCAGCCTACTCCATCACTCTAAGAAGACTGGTGTTGAAATGAGTGCAGCCTAGAATGTTCCCAGCTATGACCACGGGCTGCTAGTTTAGACTGACAAGAGGCTCAGAGGTTACACAGGCTCATATGCTAAATATAAATATATATGGGCCCTAAGTCAGATCGATGACATAGACAGTTAATGGTATTTATATACTTTCCTCATGTTTACTAACTAGTCTCTGCCCTACTCCAGCTTTCTAGCCCTATTCACAACACGGACAACCATCTTCCCAGACAATATTTTTAGCTCACCTTCATGTTAGCTATCAGGTTCAGACAAAAATTATTAAATTCATGGGCTTCTTGGAACATACCAAAAAATAGACTTCCTAGCTTCTTCCCACCCAAAGACCCTAATTTCACCTGCTCTGTTCCTACCTTTGGGTTCCTGTTTATTAAACTTTTTGTCCTGCTTTATATGTTACCAGCTTTCAGCCACCAAATTGCATATGCTACTATGATTCCTTCCTGAGTTCCCTGGGCAAAGCACCTCACCAGTGTGTCCTGGAACCCCACCTCCCCAGATCCCTACCCCCACTAGAGAAAGATAGAAAAAAACCAGGGATAGGGACTGACCTGCCAACGCCCATGTCCCATGGAGAAACAGTCACAGAAGCCAGACTTCCCGCCTCCTGCACCCCATCAAGATCTCTGGTCCATTCTCCCAGAGGAATAAAGAATAGGGAAGCTTCCAATGGA
This sequence comes from Erinaceus europaeus, assembly GCF_950295315.1. Taxonomy (NCBI): domain Eukaryota; kingdom Metazoa; phylum Chordata; class Mammalia; order Eulipotyphla; family Erinaceidae; genus Erinaceus; species Erinaceus europaeus. Next base: position 39,185,681 of record NC_080182.1, on the reverse strand, counting down.
GAGAATGGGGCAGAACTCTGGTGGTGGGAACTGTATGGAATTATACAGCTGTTATTTACAACCTTGTCAATCATTATTAAGTCACTAATAAAAAAATTTCAAAAATATATAAATAAATCACTGCCACTTACTAAGCATTCTCCTATATCAGGTAGCCTTGGAATTTGAATAAGGCTAACAAGTTGTCCATCCTCCTTCCTTGATGTGCTGGAACCATGTCAATCAGAGATTGCAAGGGCTGATAGCAAAACTTTCAGGAATTTTGCAAGACCGGTTTTTAAATTACCAGTAACTTGAATTCAGCAGCGTCAGGAGTATTTGCATTGTGGAAATTCACTGAAACTACAAATCAGCACTGCTTTTTAACATCAATTCACAGCAATGCATGAAATGTTAGAATTATAAAAACAAACCTCTTCACCTTTGAAAACCTGGCCATTTCTTCTCTGTAGCTAAATAGGAAAGACTCTACCTTCAAGAAGTCTGTAATAAAGAAAACTGAGTTCCTAATGAAATAGTGTCCACTTAAACTTAGATACCTCCTCACCTACTTCCTATTACGTTTCTCTCACTCACTCCAAAGCTAACCTTATCAAAGCAAGGACTGCAAAAGCTGAATAAGGGCAAGAGCCTGACGTACTTTTAACTATGACTCTTTAGTCACTATCAGGCCACCCCATCAGCTAGGGCCTAGTCAGGGAGTCCTGAGATTCCCAAATAGACATGATGGGCCTAGACCTCGAATAAATCCCTCTCTCCATTGTTACTGGTCATTTCTATCAGGAACAACACAATAGACCCCTTTGTGGACCCCCATAGGACCATGCCCTCAACTTGGATCAACAACGGTAGAGAATGTTCCATCCTCCGAAGGAACAACATGCTGGACAACATACTCTATGCTACACCTGAGGAAGATGGGTCCTGATATTGGGGCAGCTTGGAACGTTCCTACTCATGACCACAGAATGTGAGCGCAGATCTACAGGGATGCAGAGGTCACATAGGCTACTAAGCTGAATATGGGCCCCAGATCATATTAAATCGATGGGGTTTACAACCAACAATATTTACACAACTTTCCCATATTTGGGAGCTACTCTCTTCCTTGATCCAGCTTTCTGGTCCTTTTTCCAGCCATGACACCATCTCCCCAGACAATAACTTGGATCCACCTGCATATCAGATTTCAGGCTCAGGAAAAAAAAAATTGGATAGTCATGGCCCCTTTGGAATATACCTAAAATGGGCCTACTAGCTATTTATAAAATGGAGACCCCCCCCCCACTCCGCCCCAACTCTTCATCTGCACTGTTCCAGCATTTAGGTTCATGATTAGTCAACAAATTGTTTATTTTATATGTTAACTCTCTTTTCAGCCACCAGGTTCCAGATGCTACCATGATTCCAATCAGACTTCCCTGGACAGACAACCCCACCAATGTGTCCTGGAGTTCCGACTCCCCAGAGGCCCACCCTACTAGGGAAAGAGAGAGGCAGGCTGGGAGTATGGATCCACCTGTCAACACCCGTGTTCAGCAGTGAAGCAGTTACAGAAGCCAGACCTTCCACCTTCTGCATCCCATAATGACCCTGGGACGACTCCCAAAGGGATAAAGAATAGGAAAGCTATCAAGGGAGGGGATGGGATAAGGAAATCTGGTGGTGGGAACTGTGTGGAGTTGTACCCCTCTTATCCTATGGTTTTGTCAGTGTTTCCTTTTTATAAATAAAAAGTTTAAAATAAATAAGACAGAAAAACAGATCAACACCAACAGCAGTAAGTTCAGTCTAGATGCCTAGACCATATCTCACTTACCAGCTGTATGACTTTGAAGATGTCAGTCATCATTGGTTCAGTTTCCTCCTCTGTAAAGTATAAGAATAGCAATGCCTAGTTCAGTTAAACGGAAATTAAATTGGTCAATATAATAATAAGGGGCAGAAGAAGTGCACCAGTGTCTAGCTCTATGTTATTACTCTTTACATGAACATGAAAAGCTCATGTGAGTGTTTGTGAGTGTGCAATTGTTTGTACCTGAGAGAGGAAAAGAGAGGGTTTGCAGCCTATGCATCAGAGAACTGGGATCCTTGCCGGGCTCCATTCTGTTCACTTGTATTAAAAGCTCCTGCAGTTCCCCACAGGATACAGGAAGCAACTCATTTGACTGTGAATGTTTTTGGTTTTGTTTTTGTTTTTACTGTGGCAGAAAGGAAAACTGCTTTGTTCGGTTGGAGATTAATTTGAATCTCAAAAAAAAAAAAAAAAAAAAAAAACCACCTCCAGGACCCAGGTGGTAGAGCTGCACTGACATTACAGTACATAAATGCCCAGGTTCAAGCCTCTGGTTTCCATCTGGAAGGGAGAAGCTTCATGAGCCGAGTGGTGGAATAAAGCTGCAGGTGTCTCTCTTGTCACCTCTATCTTCCCTTTCCCCTCTCATTTTCTTCATCTCTATCTAAAAAATAACTTTTATAAAAAAGAATCTTCCAACTAACTAATGTTGTATCACTACAAAACTGTATCACTTCCAAGTACAAGTTAACCAAGGCCACCAGATGTGAGAATAGCACCAAGTTTGTGCCCTCACTAGGTCTGCCGGCATGTGGCTATAAATCAGTGTGTATCTGTCATAGTTCGTTTTTCTGTGATTATTTGAAAACAGGTATTTGAAGTACTTAAAACTATTTGTAATTTATAAAAAAAAAACATGAGGTTATTATGTGTATGTGATTTGTGTTAATTTATTTATGTATTTTTTTTAACCAGAGCACTTATCAACTCTGGCTTATGGTGGTACAGGGGATTGAACCTGGGGCTTCAGAACCTCAGGCATGAGAGTCTCTTTGCATAACCAATATGCTATCTAGCCCCCCTCATGATTTGTGTTAATTTATGATAACAACACCATAATTAAAAGAGTCATGCCTACAAAAAATATGAATATTGCTATTTTAAGCTAACCATCTGGTAGAACCCATTCTTATATGAGAGAAATGACCCAAAAGTGGAAAAGATACAGTCATCTATCACTATTTGATTCCCGGCACATGATTTATAACAATGAAATTTATGTTTATGATCCAATGCAAACTCAGTAGAAATGACCCTGTATTTTAAAAGCCAAATGTATTTATTTTAGTTTAATAAGAATAAAGGTGACTTGGCCAATATATCTAGAATCGGCCATATGATTTGTAAACTGAAGACTGAAAATTTTACAGCTGCTACCAAAGGTACTCAATCTTAGTCACCATGATCAGCAAAAATAGCTTTGGACAGCGCATAAATGTGTGACATATTCTGCGTTATTTACTTCATAAATTATCAGATTAAGCAACCATTAGTTCAGTCAAATTACTTAATATTCATATAAAATGCGTCATAGGTTCTGTACACATCAAAATATATAATTTACACCAAAATCACTACTAACGAGCATTTGGGGACCTCAGCAGAAAACCAAGATGCTATCTAGCCTTAAACAGAAAGAGTGAAATTTGGTCCTGCTTGTCCTGTGGGTTGCCTTCTCTTAATCTTTGGCAAAGACTTTGTCAAAATGATAGGCATTGTAGATGTGAAGTATATACTAATAGCCTAGAATAAATTATTCTGAATGCTATAACTTCCCAACTACTCTGAAACTTCCTGCCCAGGTTTTAAAGGAGGGAGAAGAATCAATGAAATGGGGGGGGGGGGAGAGGTGGAAATTAAAAAAAAAAGAAAAAGAAAAGAATTCAATGGCACACACAAATTGTAACAGAAAACAAAAATAAACTTTATTTTTTAAAAAAGATCTATCGCCCAATTTTCCCTCTTTGTTCCTTATATAGTTCTAGTAAGTGCAGGACTCCACAATTTTGGAGTCATTCATATGCTGAAAGCCCATCTTGTAATACTGAGTGTTTCTTTTCAACACAGAATATGCAAAAAGCACCAAACTAGAATTTCCTTCTTAGCAAAACAGATACAAACTAATTCTTAAAGAACCTGAAGTATTTATTTAAAGCTCAAATTAGAATGCCTTTTGTCTAACTCTATAAGATGTGTAAACTAAAGCATTTTTAAAACAATAATAGACAATATTAAAAACTAGAGGTTTTTTAACATGAAATGCTAACTAGAATATATTAACAATAATTTTTCATTTCTTCTTGCTCATTTACAAAGGATTTAAACCAAACATTGGAGAAAGTTAAAGAGAATAAAATTTATCCTGAAATTGATAACAGGCTTAATGATAACATCCACAGGGGAGCTGAAAGTTAGGACTTACCCCTCAATCTCTCAATTTCTTAACCTCTCTTATTCTACCTTTTGACATTTTCAGTCACTTCAGATACTTTTAGAGCACTGAAATATTAGAATATTCGTTTCAGGTGTTTTTTGGGGGGGCTTAGGACAAGTCTAATGATAACTATTTTCTTCTCCTTTTTTTAAATTGGTGATATAACAGAAGTGGACAAAACTATGCAATTTCAGGGGCATAATTTTACAACCATGCGTACTCTTCAGGAGAAATCACTGCATCCTTCACCTATCTGTTCTGTGCTACCATAGCGATCACTCAATACAAAACACACTGGCTACTGTTGTAATAAGTTCATTTGTTTAATCATCTGTAGTCCATAGAAAGGCAAAACCTTCCATTAGTTGTCCTTTACCTCTTATTCTACTTATGTGGACCTTCTCCATAGAAACATCAACTAATTTTTTAAATTATTATTGCCATTAGGAGTCAGTGCCTGTAAATAGGAATTCATCCCTCTCAGTGGCAATTTCTTTCCTTTGTTTTTTATTTACTAGGACAGAGAGAAATTGAAAGGCAAAGAGAAGATAGAGGGAGAGAGAAAGACACCTGCAGGGGTTAGGGGGTTCAAACCAGATCCCTCTACATGGCAACATTTGCTCTCAACCAGGTGCACCACCACCAAACCACCGACACCAACATATTGACAGCGTGGGATGTCTCAGGGTTCTGGCTATACCTTCCAGAAGATGATATTCTCATAGAGAGTTATAGGGTCATCATATACTGAATAAGTTACCAGCATACAATAATCAAATAAGTGAAGTACATTGAGAAAAAATTAACAACTCTGAATATAAGATGGTATGATATTTTTTGTTCATTTCCCTAATGATAAACAATTGTAAAAAATAATAAAAAACTGGAAATTTTATAAAATTCTTCCAAATACAGGAAAATCTCTCTAGAAATGTTCACCATTACCAGTGTTCATATCTAGTCTGCAAACTGGAACAACAAATGAAGTGATAAACACGAAAACTATATTCAAAGTAGAACTGATAAGATTTGACAACTGATTGAATGTGGTGAGAAAGAAGTTATCAAGAACAGCCATAGTTTTCAAAACTAAGCTGTTTGGTGTACAGTGATACAATAAACTAGATAAAGAGTATGAAAAGAGACTTGCAGGGGAAGGGCTGTTATAAATTTAAATGTCTGAACATATATATTTATATACATGGAAATCCTAGCACATGAGTAGTTAAGTAGGATAGTAACAGTCTTAAAGTTTCCATGTTTAAGCTGGCCATTTCAATTTATTTTTAGGAGATTGTTTTAAACTGTACATCACAAACTGAATTGTGGTGATAAGAAGCTGAAACTACATTTTGATCCTAATCAGAAGCTCAAATGAATATATTTAAAAATAGCTATCAAGGGAGGGGATGGGATACAGAGTTCTGGTGGTGGGAGTTGTGTGGAGTTGTACCCCTTATCCTATGGTTTTGTCAGTGTTTCCTTCTTATAAATAAATAAATAAATAAATATACAATTTTTTTTATTAAATGCCTTCTCTATCATATTTGACACAAAGTCGTAAAGAGATAAGCAAAGCCTATTCCTCATTCATCAATAACTTTCACTTTTGTCTGCCAAAACATATAATCTCAAGCATATTTAAAGTAATCAATTTATCAAAAGTCCAAGCTCATCAATTTTGTTCTCACTACCAATGAAACATCAATTTAACCAAGATGTAACTGGTTAACGTCAATAAAAATAAGTCACAAAGCTAGAACTGAATTAGGAGTGTGGACCACACATATATTCCTCACTGTGATTTATACTACTAGTGCTAATAGTCATGATAGATAGCTACCCATACTCTAATTCACTGTTTTTGAGTAACTATTAGAATTTTTCTACAAACTCAAATATCACAGATATTAGAAAAATTAGTAAGTGGTATTGCTTATCCACTCAGTTTTTATTTTCCCTTATTTCTTGCTATAAAAGTTCTGTTTTGTTTTGGTGGCCATAAGTCCAAACCTGATGAGTTTATTATTATTATTATCATTATAGTTATTGTTAGAACACTGCTCAGTTATGGCTTAAGGTGGTATAGGAAATTGAATATCTCTTGCCTTAGTCATGAAAATCTCTTGTGGTACCAGTTCTAACAACTCTCTGATCTGCCAAGGAATTGACTGTGATGATAATTAATTTCATTTTTGTTATTGATCTAAGTATACATTGATCTAAACTGTGATAGAAATATGGCCAATGAGTTGTAAAAGAAATTCTGTTACTGGGTTCTAGAAATGTCTTTGCTCACTTAATACAACACTAGGAGAAAAATGCCCATTTGTTAGAAAGGAAAAAAGAAAAGGGAAAGGAATAGGGAACGGAAGGAAAAAGGAAAAATGAAAAGGAAATAAAAAGGAAAAGAAAGAGGAGGTGCTAGGTAGATGCACACCTGGTTAACCTCACGTTACAATCCACAATGACTTGATTTCAAGCCCCAGCTCCCCAGCGTCAGGGGAGGTGAGGATGCTTCACAAGCAGTGAAGTCGGTCTGCAGGTGTTTATCTTTCTCTTTCCCTTTCTATCTTCCCTATCCCTCTCAATCTCTCTCTGTCCTATCCAATACTAATAATAAAAACAAACAGAAGGAGAGAAAGAAAGAAAAACAAAGAGGACTTCCAGAGGCTGGAGCAGCAGCAGCTGTGTTTCTCTCCTCTCCTCCCCTGGGTCAACTAGGAATACCAAAGGACACCACCTGGGAACAAAACAAGACAGGACCAGAATGATTTCAGGAAACTACCAAATCATCAGTGAGTGCAAACCCGTGTGGCTCATGGACAGAGAAGAGCCTAGGGAGAGATTAAGTGGCTGCTAACAGTCCAGCAGTTCACAAGTTGAGACACCGCCTGCAGTCAATTTCACCAACAAGGGGCCAGCTGAAGCAAGGAGAGGACTCCCCTGAGACTAACCAAATGCAACTGTTAGTCTCCATTGCTACTGCCCTCAAAATCTGGAGCAGAGTCAGGGAGGGAGGCCCTGTGCTGACACCAGGAGACAGAGAACAAATGTAGAAACTCAGGAGAAGATCTATACCTCAGTGGCCTAGCAGTAGGGCTGTGAAGTCTTTTGCATAACCACTGGATTTATCTTCCTCACCATACTTTATCTCTTGGTCAGGAGTCAGTGATTAAGCTAAGAATCCTACTTAGAGTTTAGAAGCCCTCAGACTCCCATAGACTACAGGGAAGAAAAAGAACAAAAGAGGCTTTTATGACAATGGCCCTATAATACAGTTTGAGATCTGGGAGTGTGATGCCTCCGGTTCTGTTCTTTTTTCTCAAGATTGTTTTGGCAATTCTAGGTCTTTTCTGGTTCCAGATAAACATTTGTAGCATTTTTTCTATTCTCCTAAAAAATGTGGTTGGGATCTTGATGGGGATAGCATTAAATTTGTAGATGGCTCTGGGTAATATATTCATTTTGATGATGTTAATTCTTCCAACCCATGAACATGGAATATCTTTCCACTTCTTTGTGTCTTTTTCAATTTCTTTGAGTAGTGACTCATAATTTTCAGTATACAAGTCTTTCACTTCTTTGGTTAGGTTTACTCCTAGATATTTTATTGTTTTTGTTGCTATAGAAAAAGGAACTGATATCTGGATTTCAATTTCTTCTAACTTAGTGTTTGCATAGAGGAATGCCACTGACTTTTGAATGTTAATTTTATAGCCTGACACCTTACTGTATTGCCTGATGATTTCCAAAAGCTTCTTGCTGGATTCCTTAGGTTTTTCCATGTATACTATCATGTCATCTGTATTATAGGGCCATTGTCATCAAAACTGCTTGGTACTGGAACATGAACAGACACACTGACCAGTGGAATAGAATTGAGAGCCCAGAAATGAGGCCCCACACGTATGGACATCTAATCTTTGACAAAGGGGCCCAGACTATTACATGGGGAAAGCAGAGTCTCTTCAACAAATGGTGTTGGAAACAATGGGTTGAAACATGCAGAAGAATGAAACTGAATCACTGTATTTCACCAAATACAAAAGTAAATTCCAAGTGGATCAAGGACTTGGATGTTAGACCAGAAACTATCAGATACTTAGAGGAAAATATTGGCAGAACTTTTTTCCGCATAAATTTTAAAGACATTTTCAATGAAACGAATCCAATTACAAGGAAGACTAAGGCAAGTATAAACCTATGGGACTACATCAAATTAAAAAGCTTCTTCACAGCAAAAGAAACCACTACCCAAACCAAGAGACCCCTCACAGAATGGGAGAAGATCTTTACATGCCATACATCAGATAAGAGTTTAATAACCAATATATATAAAGAGCTTGCCAGACTCAACAACAAGACAACAAATAACCCCATCCAAAAATGGGGGGAGGACTTGGACAGAATATTCACCACAGAAGAGATCCAAAAGGCCGAGAAACACATGAAAAAATGCTCCAAGTCTCTGATTGTCAGAGAAATGCAAATCAAGACAATAATGAGATATCACTTCACTCCTGTGAGAATGTCATACATCAGAAAAGGTAACAGCAGCAAATGCTGGAGAGGTTGTGGGGTCAAAGGAACCCTTCTGCACTGCTGGTGGGAATGTCAATTGGTCCAACCTCTGTGGAGAACAGTCTGGAGAACTCTCAGAAGGCTAGAAATGGACCTACCCTAGACCCTGCAATTCCCCTCCTGGGGAATATATCCTAAGGAACCCAACACATCCATCCAAAAAGATCTGTGTACACATATGTTCTTGGCGGCACAATTTGTAATAGCCAAAACCTGGAAGCAACCCAAGTGTCCAACAACAGATGAGTGGCTGAGCAAGTTGTGGTATATATACACAATGGAATACTACTCAGCTGTAAAAAATGGTGACTTCACCGTTTTCAGCCGATCTTGGATGGACCTTGAAAAAATCATGTTGAGTGAAATAAGTCAGAAACAGAAGGATGAATATGGGATGATCTCACTCTCAGGCCGAAGTTGAAAAACAAGACCAGAAAAGAAAACACAAGTCGAACCTGAAATAGAATTGGAGTATTACACCAAAGTAAAAGACTCGGGTGGGTGGGTGGGTGGGTGGGTGGGTGGGGAGAATACAGGTCCATGAAAAATGATGAATGAAATAGTGGGGGTTGTATTGTTAAATGGGAATCTGGGGAATGTTATGCATGTTCAAACTATTGTATTTACTGTTGAATGTAAAGCATTAATTCCCCAATAAAGAAATAATTTTTTTTAAAAAAGAGGCTTTTAAGCCACTGAGCTCCAACTCAGGGATTAAGATACTATTGAAACAACTGTCAATTTCCAAAACTGTGAACCCTTTAATTACTTAGACACAAGTCAATCCAGGCAAGAGTGATCAGTAATTTGAAAAGTACTGAGAGAGGGGCCTCATAACATACTATATAAAATGGTTAAACCAACAAGAAGATATATTAGAGAAATGAACCAGGAAAAGAGTCCAGCTAAAAGTCCCCCAAAGGGTGAAGCACAAAATAATGAGGTCAACATCCAAATACTAGTAAAGGAAATAATCACAGGAGTAAGTAAAGAGTTTGAAAGAATTGTCATCAGAAATGCAGAAACAACAAATGAGACACAAGAAGAAAACACTAATTATCTCAAGGTTATTAGAGAGCTGAAAGCTGAAATAGCTGAACTAAGAACACAAATAGCTGAACAAGCTAAAATAGTATCAGAAAAGGGTAACAAAAGAGATGAACTCCAGAAAACAGGAGAGGGGAAGGAGAATAGAATAAATGAATCTGAAGACAGAATTAGCAAGATCGAGGACAAATTAGAGACAACTAAGAAAGAAGTAAGAGATCTCAAAAAGAGATTAAGATATACTGAAAACAACCAACAGAGACCTATGGGATAAATTCAAAAGAAATAATATACACATTATTGGCTTACCACAGGAAGAAAGAGAGGGAGGGTAAGAAAGCATTCTTCAGGACATAATAGCTGAGAACTTCTCTAGTCTAGACAACATCAAAGACATAAAGGTTCAAGAAGCCCAGAGGGTCCCAGACAGAATTAAGCTAGACTTAAGGACACCAAGACACATCATATTTAGAATGGGAAGGAATAAGGATAAATAAAGGATCCTGAAGGCTGCAAGAAAAAAACAAAGAGTCAACTACAGAGGAAAACCCGTAAGATTAGCAGCAGACTTCTCCACACAAACATTACAGGCCAGAAGAGAATGGCAAGATATCTATCGAGTTCTCAATGAGAAAGGCTTTCAACCAAGACTACTGTATCCTGCTAGACTGTCATTCAGACTAGATGGAGGCATAAACCTTCTCAGACAAGCAATAGTTGAAAGAATCAACTATCACCAAGCCTGCCCTGAAAGAAGTTCTGAAATGTCTCCTATAAACAGACCACCATAACTAGGCCCTATATCAGAGCGCTCTAAAACTCTACAAAATGGCATTAAAATAGCTTCAATCTTTAATATCAATAAATGTCAATGGCCTGAATACACCTATTAAAAGGCACAGAGTAGGAAGATGAATCAGAAAACACAATGCAACAATATGCTTTCTACAGGAAACCCATCTAACTCAACAAGATAAACACAAACTCAAAGTGAAAGGATGGAAAACTATCATACAAACCAATGGCCCATAGAAAAGGGTAGGAACAGCTATTCTCATATCTGACATGATAGACTTTAAAATAAATAAAATTTAAAAAGATAGGGATGGACACTCATTCAATCAAGAGGACTTAACAATTATTAACGTCTGTGCACTCAGTGAGAAGCTATCTAAATGCATCAAACATTTACTGAAAGAGTTACAGCAATATAATAACACCAACAGAGTCATATTAGGGGACTTCAGCACCCCACTCTCTCAACTTGACAGATCATCCAGGCAGAATAAAGATATGAGGGAGCTAAATGAGGAGATAGATAAACTAGAACTATTGGACATTTTCACAGTCATTCATCTCAAGAAACTAGAATATACATTTTATTCAAGTTCACATGGATCATTCTCAAGGACAGACCATATGTTATGCCACGAAGACACCATCAGCAAAGTTAAGAGCATTGAAATAATCCCAAGCATCTTCTCAGACCACAGTGGAATTAATCTAACACTTCACAATCAACTAAAGATTAGTAAGCATTCCAAAATGTGGAAGCTCAACAGTACACTACTTTAAAACTACTGGGTCAACGAGGAAATAAAGGAAATGTTTCAAGATTTCAATGAAAATGAAGATACAAGCTATCAAAATATTTGGGACACAACTATGGCAGTACTGAGAGGGAAGTTCATAGCCATACAAGCACACATTACAAAACAAGAAAAAGCACAAATAAACAGCCTGATTGCACATCTTAAAGACTGAGAAGAAGAAGAACAAAGGAACCCTAAAGCAACCAGAAGGACAGAAATCACTAAAGTTAGGGCAGAAAAAAATAACATTGTAAATAAGAACACCGTACAAAAGATCAATGAAAGTAAATGTTGGTTTTTCAAAAAAATGAGCAAAATCGACAAACCTTTAGCCAGACTCACAAAGCAAAAAAGGGAGAAGACCCAAATAAGTCGGATCATAAATGAAAAAGGTGATATCATAATAGACACTGCAGAAATTCAACATATCATGTGAGGCTTCTATGAACAACTATATGCCACCAAGCTAGAGAACCTGGAAGAAATGGGATGATTTCCTAGATACCTACGAACTTCCAAAATTCAGTAAAGAGGAACTACATAACATGAACAGACCCATCAAAGCTAATGAAATTGAAAGAGTTATCAAAAACCTCCCCAAGAATAAAAGTCCTGGACCAGATGGTTTTACAAATGAATTTTACAAAACCTTCAAAGAATAACTAATACTCCTACTTTTAAAAGTCTTCCAGAAGATTGAAGATACTGGAATACTCCCTTCTAGCTTCTATGACTCCAACATCAATTTGATACCAAAAGCAGACAGGGACACAACCAAAAAGAGAAAACTACAGACCAATATTTCTGATGAACATGGATGCTAAAATATTGAACAAAATTCTAGCCCACCGGATACAGCAGTATATTGAGAAGATTGTTCATCATGACCAAGTGGGGTATATCCCAGGTATGCAAGGTTGGTTTAATATATGTAAATCAATCAACGTGATGCACCACATAAACAAAAGCAAGACCAAAAACCACATAGTCACATCAATAGATGCAGAGAAAGTCTTTGACAAAATACAACATCCCTTTATGATCAAAACACTACAAAAAATGGGAATAGATGGAAAATTCCTGGAAATAGTGGAGTCTATATATAGCAAACCTACAGCCAACATCATACTCAATGGTGAAAAGCCGGAAGCATTTCCCCTCATATCAGGTACTAGACAGGGATGCCAACTATCACCATTACTATTCAATAGTGTTGGAAGTTCTTGCCATAGCAATCAGGCAGGAGCAAAGAATTAAAGGGATACAGATTGGAAGGGAAGAAGTCAAACTCTCCCTATTTGCAGATGACATGATAGTTTACATAGGAAAACCTAAGGAATCTAGCAAGAAGCTTTTGGAAATCATCAGGCAATACAGTAAGGTGTCAGGCTACAAAATTAACATTCAAAAGTCAGTGGCATTCCACTATGCAAACACTAAGTTAGAAGAAGTTGAAATCTAGAAATCAATTCCTTTTACTATTGTAACAAAAATATTAAAATATCTAGGAATAATCCTAACCAAAGAATTGGAAGACTTGTATACTGAAAATTATGAGTCAACTACTAAAAGAAATTGAAAAAGACACAAAGAAGTGGAAAGATATTCCATGTTCATGGGTTGGAAGAATTAACATCATCAAAATGAATATACTACCCTGAGCCATATAAAAATTTAATGCTATCCCCATCAAGATCCCAACCACATTTTTTAGGAGAACAGAACAAATGCTACAAATGTTTATCTGGAACCAGAAAAGACCTAGAATTGCCAAAACAATCTTGAGAAAAAAGAACAGAACCGGAGGCATCACACTCCCAGATCTCAAATTGTATTATAGGACCATTGTCATCAAAACTGCTTGGTACTGGAACATGAATAGACACACTGACCAGTGGAATAGAATTGAGAGCCCAGAAGTAAGCCCCCACACCTATGGACAGCTACTCTTTGACAAAGGTGCCCAGATTATTCAATGGAGAAAGCAGAGTCTCTTCAACATATAGTGTTGGAAAAAATGGGTTGAAACCTGCAGAAGAATGAAATTGAGCTGCTATATTTCACCAAATACAAAAGTAAATTCCAAGTGGATCAAGGACTTGGATGTTAGACCAGAAACTATCAGATACTTAGAGGAAAATATTGGCAGAACTCTTTTCAGCATAAATTTTAAAGACATCTTCAGTGAAACGAATCCAATTACAAAGAAGACTAAGGCAAGCATAAACCTATGGGACCACATCAAATTAAAAAGCTTCTGTACAGCAAAAGAAACCACTACCCAAACCAAGAGACCCCTCACGGAATGGGAGAAGATCTTTACATGCCATACATCACACAAGAGGCTAATAACCAGAATATATAAAGAGCTTGCTAAACTCAACAACAAGAAAATAAATAACCCCATCCAAAAATGGGGGGAGGACATGGATAGAATATTCTCCATAAAAGAGATCCAAAAGGCCAAGAAACACATGAAAAAGTGCTCCAAGTCTTTGATTGTCAGAGAAATGCAAATAAAGACAACAGTGATATACCACCTCACTCCTGTAAGAATGTCATACATCAGAAAAGGTAATAGCAGCAAATGTTGGACAGGTTGTGGGGTCAAAGTAACCCTCCTACACTGCCAGTGGGTACTTCAGTTGGTCCAACCTCTGTAAAGAACAGTCTGGAGAAATCTCAAAAGGGAAGGCTGGAAATGGACCTACCCTGTGATCCTGCAATTCCTCTCCTGGGGATATATCCTAAGGAACCCAACACACTCATCCAAAAAGATCCGTGTACACATATGTTCTTGGCAGCACAATTTGTAATAGCCAAAGCCTGGAAGAAACCTAGGTGTCTAACAACAGATGAGTGGCTGAGCAAGTTGTGGTATATATATATATATTACTCCGCTATAAAAAATGGTGACTTCACTGTTTTCAGCCGATCTTGGAAGGACCTTGAAAAATTAATGTTAGGTGAAATAAGTCAGAAACAGAAAGATGAATATGGGATGATCTTACTCTCAGGCTCTCAGGCAGAAGCTGAAAAACAAGATCAAAAGAGAAAACACAGTAGAACCTGAACTGGTATTGGCGTATCGCACCAAAGTAAAAGACTCGGGGGGGGGGGGGGGAGGTAGATATAGGTCCTTCAAAGGACCTAGTGGGAGTTGCACTGTTATATGGAAAACTGAGAAATGTTACACATGTACAAACTACTGTATTTACTGTTGAATGTGAAACATTAATTCTTCAATAAATACATTTAAAAAAAATTAAAGAAAAACAAGAAAGAAAAAAATGACCACCAGGAACAGTAGATCTGTATTATTGGCACCAAGCTTCATCTATAACCCTGGCAGCAAAAATTTTTTAAAAAAGTCATGTAAAATACCCATCTTCCTCCTGTCACTGAGTATATACTAATTTTTCTATCCAGCAGCATTTTTCAAACACATGAAGAAGAAAAGCAGACCAGTAAGATAGCTCACCAAGGACAGTAACTGCCATAAACTACCATAAGCACAGCCTTGGTTCAATCCTGGTCCCCACAAAATTGGGAAAAGCTCTTTGTGCTGTGGTCTCTCTCTCCCTCTCTCTCTCTCTCTCTCCTTCCTTTCTTTTATCTCTCTATCTATGAAAGCCAGGCTGGATTAGAGACAACAGAACAAGTACATTTATTTAAAAAAAAAAATAGGGAGTCAGGCGCTAGCGCAGTGGGTTAAGCGCAGTTGACGCAAAGCATAAGCACTGGCTTAAGGATCCCAGTTTGAGCCCCCAGCTCCCCACCTGCAGGGGAGTCACTTCACAAGTCACTTCTCTCCCTCTCTCTGTCTTCCTCTCCTCTCTCCATTTCTCTCTCTCCTATCCAACAATGACAACAATAATAAGGCAACAAAAGGGAATAAATAAATAAATAAATAAATAAAAAGTAAAAAAAAAAAAATTTAAATATGCTGAAGGAAGTGGGGAAGAGACAAAAAGGAGATTGGCAGCACCGTGTCCTACAGTGGAGAGAAGTGATATGTGCTGGCATATACCTTGGGGACATGTGAAGTTGTACTCCTGACATAATAGCTATCTTGTAAAACAGTATCTCAATAAGAATTAAGTAAAAACATTATTCCACATATACAATAGGAAATAGAAAATCACTACTGTTCATGACATCTCTGTGATGCTATATCAACTTTCCTGAAACTTTCTTTTATGTTTAATCATTATTTGGCACATATTTTAAGCTCTTATTCGCTAGATCCATTATAACTTGCAGTAATAAGCAATCCTAATACTGTTACTAAAGTGTCCGGCATATACGATATACTCAGCATAAAATTCATGGGCATTTCAGAGATTATTAGGCTAAGATGCACATGGTAGAACTTTAGTAGAAGAATGGATCTGCTTGGAAATCTGGTCCCACATCACTTAACATCAGTTTTGTTCATTCATAGATGGGTGTCTGTGTTGCCTTCTTGGCCAGTTGTAGAAAGTGGTTGGATGCATGCCTGGGAGCAACCCAGGTTAGTGATCCACATGGCTGGACACTCCTCACCAGACCATTGTTACTCTTCTGCACTTTGCTCTAAACAACCTGTGACTATTCCTTCTTTTCTCCCTATTTCTTTCTATCAATAAGAACAACCATGTTGGAGTATAATGAACAGGAAGAGCCTGGCAAGATAACAGAAATGGAAAGGGAACAGAGGACTGAATAACCCATCATCTGGCTAATCCATCTCTGAATAATTCATAAACTGACTAATCCAGCCTACCACCCCTTCACATCTAGGGAAGCAGAAAGGAGCCTTCAGGCAGCTAGCCTTCTGGCTTCTTCCAATGAGCTTTCATAATCCTAGGCAAAGCCAAGAACTTTCCCTACCATCACCAGATTCATGATGCTTGGAAAAGGCAACCATTCAGCTCTATGTGTTTCTCAGTGGTTTCACTGCCTCTAAAATGAAACGTTTAAGGCAGAGGAAACAAAACATCAAAGAATGCAAAGGAAATGAGGTCATCAGAATCAAGTCCCCAAGGTTCCCATGAAAAGAATCTTCATAGTTAAGAAAATATTAAATGTAAACAGCACATTGAAAAATCTGATTCCAGATCTGTGATTTTTTTTTCTAAAGAACAAAATTAAGTATTTCTCAGTTCCCAAGTTGAGATTACGTAAAAATTCCTGTATATTGAAAAAGAAAACAGAACTGCATTTTCATTCACCTAGTACAACAGTATTACTTGTTTGTGATGTGTTACATCTGATACAGGAATTCTACATTTTAGGGAGAAAACATGTTGATTGCTAAGGTTCAAATCACTGGTGTCTCCATGTAGTTGATAAAGGGACAGCTATATAAAAGAAAAATTTTGAACTTGGTAATATTTGAACTTAGCTACCAGTATCTACATCCAAAACTTGAAGAAGAACTTGGTCATTGCATGCCATTATTTATTGAGTTAAATAATCTCGATTTGTTTTCTCCTTTAAGTGAGAAAAAAAAAATTCAGTGGAGTGAAACCTGATGTGTTATGCATGTACCTAGCACTTATTCTTTCATTCTCCACTTTGTTTTTAAACCAACCGTGTATATTAGGGTGAATATAGGCCAAGTTTGTTCCCCATATCTTTAGAGATTCATCACACATAATTGCAATAAAGAATTGAGGAGAAAGCGTGATTTTCGGGGGTTTTAAACTTTATTCAGGAAAACAAAGAACACCCACATATTGGAGTACATCTGGGCCAAGAGAGAGAGAAAAAGAAAGAGAGCCTGAGAGCCTTTACTGACAGGCCCACCCAGACAGAGAGAGAACCATGTCCATAAGTCTATTTTATCTAACATCCAGATCTTACCTTCACCTTCTTTCTAAGCCACAACCACACCTGTTACCACTCCCATTTCCTGTGCAGCAATTTTCTTCCCCCCAGGCACACTTGTGCTTGGGGAATACGTATTCTGGGGTGGTGCAGTAGTGTCTATGTTCCTCCAGGTACTTCCTGTAATTTCTGACCTCAGCACATGGTTATCACTGGAGCTTGGACCAGCATTACCAATCCATCATTCTCAGTAGGAATTCTTGTTTTTGTTGTTTTTTTTTTCTTTTCTTTCCTTTCATTTTTACAGAGATAGGGAGAAATAAAGATGAATAGGGTGAGAGAGGGAGAAATAGGAATAGCTATAATGCTTCTCCATTGCTTCTGAAGCTTCCTCTCTACACATGGGGACTAGGAACTTGAGGGTTACGATGTATGGTAATGTGTGCTGTGCTCTACTAGTCGCATTACCACTCAGCCTTCATTCTCCATACTTTCTTTTTTTCGTTTTATTTATAAAGTGGGAAATGTTGACAAGACCATAGGATAAGAGGGGTACAACTCCACACAGTTCCCACCACCAGAGCTCCATATCCCATCCCCTCCCCTGATAGCTTTCCTATTCTTTATCCCTCTGGGAGTATGGACTCAGGGTCATTATGGGATGCAGAAGGTGGAAGGTCTGGCTTCTGTAATTGCTTCCCCACTGAACATGGGTGTTGGCAGGTCAACCCATGCTCCCAGCTTGTCTCTCTCTTTCCCTATTGGGGCAGGGCTCTGAGGTGGCAGGGCTCCAGGACACACTGGTGGGGTCGTCTGTCCAGGGAAGTCAGGTTGCCATTATGGTAGCATCTGGAACCTGGTGGCTGAAAAAGAATTAAGATATAGAGCTGAACAAATTTTTGAGTAATCATGAACCTAAAGGCAAGAATATTGTAGATGAAGATTTGGGGTCTCTGCTTTGTAAAAAGCTAGTAGATCTATTTTAGGTATATTCCAAGGGGCTATTCTCCAGCCTGGCATCTAATATGCAGGTGGACCCAGGTTATAGTCTGGGTAGATGATGTCATAATTGGAAAAAGGACTAAAAAACTGGATCAGGGGAGAGAGTAGCTCCAAATATGGGAAAAGTGTATAATTAACTGTAAACCCCATCGATTTGATCTGGGGCCTATATTCAGCACAAGAACCTATCTAACCTTTGCATCCCTGTAGGTCTGAGCTTGCATTCTGTGGTCACAGCTAGGAACTTTGCAGGCTGCACTAATTTCAGGACCCATCTTTTTCAGGTGGTAAGTAGAGTATGTTATCCTACCTCCCTTCGGAGAACAAAACATTCCCTACCATTGTTGATCCACATTGAGGACAAGGTCCTATGGGAATCCACAAAGGGGTCCATTATGTTGTTCCTGATGGAGATGAATAGTGACAGTGGCAAGAGGGATCTGTTAGAGGTCTAGGCCCATCATGTCTGCGTGGGAATCCCAGGACTCCCTGACTAGGGCCTCCGGTCTTGGGGTGGCCTGATAGTGACTTAAGAGTCATCATTAAAGTATGCCAGTCTCTTGCCCTTATTCAACTTTTGTGGTCCTTACTTTGTTTGACAAGTTTAGCTTTGGAGTGATTGAGGGACATGTAATAGGAGCTAAGTGAGGAAGTTTTCTACATCTAAGTAGAAACTATTTTATTAGGTACTTTATGGTGTCATTTTGTGTCTTTCTACTTGCTTGCTACATTTATTGACTCACTGAAAACCATTGAGCACCTTTGCTTTAAGGTATATGTTTTCCCCTATATTATAGATACGTGTACATAGCCCTATCTCATGGGACCTGGTCTAAATCTAGGTTTTGAGGTCTGTTAAAAGAGTTGTACCACTCGAACTTGAATTGAAGAGTCCTATGAGTTAGGAAAGCACTCACCAGAGTAATGAAGCTGAAGAGTTGACATTCCACGCCTGATGTCTCTGGACAGAGTTCGAAGTGAAACATGCCGAGGTGGTACTGGTTGCATTGACTGGGTTGGGATCAGCAGATGCGGTATCAGTTGATATGAACTGAGAGAAGCATGCAGGAAAGTGAGCTCATCCTAGAGGTTCCAGAACTGGGAGAAACATGGGTTTTATAGAGAAAGTGAAGGTTCCTGCTGTCCTCAGGTTTAAAAAGGCAATAGATAGTTAATGCTATAACCAAATTATTTGGCAATTGGGTTAATTTAAATCTTTTTTTTAAATCTCTATTTCTTTATTTTTATTATTATTTTTTTTATTTAAGAAAGGATTAATTAACAAAACCATAGGGTAGAAGAGGTACAATTCCACACAATTCCCACCACCCAATCTCCATATCCCACCCCCTCCCCTGATAGCTTTCCCATTCTCTATCCCTCTGGGAGCATGGACCCAGGGTCATTGTGGGTTGCAGAAGGTAGAAGGTCTGGCTTCTGTAATTGCTGTGTCACCTCTTTGCTTTGGGAAGGTTCCTGCTGTTATTGGGTTTAAGAAGGCAGTGGATAGTTATTTGCTATAACCAGATTATTTGGCAATTGGGTTAACTTTCAATCTTGTGCTGAGTTTCACCTTTTTGCTAAGTACTATCCTCAACTCAGAAACTCCAAGGATCAAGAAAGCCTCTTACCACAACCATTCACATATACAAGTCCAAAGTAATTTATTTAGAAACCTTCCATTTGAGCGTTTGAACACTATCACCTGCCTTAACATAAACCATATAGAATTTCATAAAATGCTACTGTCAGTAGACGTACTGGTATGGAAGGGAGAGAAGAAATGATCTGATTGACTTATCAGGTGATATCCATCTCTGACAAACAAGGCACTTTGAATTGGCACCTCCACACTAGAGCCTGCTTGCTACATAATAAAGATAGCCCAAACCATTTCTTAGTTGGTAAATGAGTCCTCTCCACAGGCAACTCAATGAAAAGTCAAATGCTTCTGTGAGAAGGGAAAGGCCAGGTGAAGAAAGCTCTCGATCCCTGCTTCTTTGCTTTCTGACATATAATCTGAGAATATGCATTTTAGTGAGAGAAAATAATACCTTTTATCATTCATCTAGACCTTTTTTGTCATTCACACTTTGAGACTCTTATCACAGTGTATTGGTCTGCTTCATAAGTTTTAATGTGGTTTTTTTAATTATTTTTTCTTCATTTTTGTATTTGTGACTAACAGTAAGTTAGAAGATAGTAAGATTACAGTGATAGTTCCACATCACACCTGCCACCAAAGTTCTGTATGCCCACCCTTTCACTTCTCCAAAACCACCACCTTAACACAGTTTTTATTATTATTATTATTATTTCTTTTTCGGGGATTAATGGTTTGCAGTCGATAGTAACATGAAATAGTTTACACATACAGAACATTTCCCATTGTTCCATATAACAATTCAACCCCCACAAGGTCATTCTCTGCCATCATGTTCCAGGACCTGAACCTTCCCCAAATACAGTTTTTTAAAGTAAATATCTTATTGACATGGAACAGACACACAGGCAAGTGTACAAGTCAGGGCTCCACTGTGTCATCTTACCTTCCTTGAGTCTCTGCCCTGACCAACACCCTGCCCGCTACCTCAGACACATCTGTGACTGCTGCATTTATTTTTATCACTATATAATTTTATGTAATTGACTGTGTACTTTGCTTGCACCTCTTTCCTTTCACTCAACATTTCTGAGACTTCATTCCTGCTGGTATGAATTCATTACCACATAGTATCCCAGATGTAAAACACATAGGCATTCCCATGTGTATATGGATCATAGTCTATTCTTGTGTCTCTATCATTGAGGGATAGTTAGATTCCTCACAGTTTCTGAGTCTTATAATTTTAGCTGGTATAAACATTAAAGTTGTTTCTTTCTTTCTTTCTTTCTTTCTTTCTTTCTTTCTTTATTTATTTATTTATTTTAGTGATTTAACAATGATGGGCAAGATTGTGGCATAAGAAGGGTACAATTCCATACAATTCCCACCATCAGAGTTTCATATTCTATACTCTCCATTGGAAGCTTCCCTATTCTTTATTCCTCTAGGAGTATGAAACAAAAATCTTCATGGGGTGCAGAAGGTGGAAGGTCTGGCTTCCGTAATCGCTTCTCTGCTGGACATGGGCAGGTCAATCCATACCCTCAGCCTGGCTCTCTATTTCTCTAGTGGAGTAGGGCTCTCTATTTCTCTAGTGGAATAGGGCTCTCTATTTCTCTAGTGGAGTAGGGCTCTCTATTTCTCTAGTGGAGTAGGGCTCTCTATTTCTCTAGTGAGGCAGGGTTCCAGGACACATTAATGAGGTTTCCTACCCAGAGAAATCAGATTGGCATTATGGCAGCATCTGCAACTTGGTAGCTGAAAAACATTAGGATATAAAGCAGAGAGTTGAGCCATAGTGCAGTGGGTTAAATGCAAGTGACGCGAAGACCAAGGACTGGCGTAAGGATCCCGGTTCGAGCCCTCGACTCCCCACCTGCAGGGGAGTCGCTTCACAAGCGGTGAAGCAGGTCTGCAGTTGTCTGTCTTTCTCTCCCCCTCCCTGTCTTCCCCTCCTCTCTCCGTTTCTCTCTGTCCTAACAATGACGATATTAATAACAACAACAATCATAACTACAACAATGAAAAACAAGGGCAACAAAAAGAAAAATAAATAAATAAATATTTTTAAAAATTAAAGATATAAAGCAGAACAAATAGTTAAGTAGTCAGGAATCTAAAGGATTCAGCAGATAGGTATAGCAGATGAGGTTTGAGGTCTTCATGGTGGAAGGAAATCTATTTTAGGCATATTCCTAGGGACCCCTGGCTTTACTAGTTTTTGCCTGAGCCCAGCAGCTAACATAGAGGTAGGTTAAAAGTATTGTCTGGGAAGATGGTGTCAGAGTTGAGAACTGGATCAGAAAGTTGGCTCAAGGCAAAGAGTAGCTCTGAGATAAGGGAAAAGTAAGTAAACATCATCTTTTGATACCTACATGTGTTCCTTTCTGTTTGTTATGCACCATGAAATGAAATTGCTTGCCATAGAAGAGTTAAGCATAACTGAAAGCCACTAGCCTTTCAAAGTAATTTAACTAAAATTAACATTTTTATCATTCATGACGGGTTACAACTTGTCCTTGCTGGCTGGTGAACATGTGACAGCTCGCTGTGTATTTGAATTCTTTCTCCATGACTATGCTAAGCATTTTTTAACATGTGCACTGGGCCATTTAGAATATGTTTACGGGGGCCTGGTGCTGGCATACTTGGTAGAGTGCACAAGTTACAGTGCACAAGGATCCAGGTTCAAGCTTTGGTTCTGGTGAAGCAAAGTTGCATGCATCTCTCTCTCTCTCTCTCTCTCTCCCTTGTCTTCCTCAATTTCTCTCTGTCACTGTCCAATATCAATTAATAATATTAAAAATTACATTTCTTCATAAAGAATCCACAATATTTCACCATTTTTAACTGGGTTAGCTTTCTATTTTCTTGTCTTTAGTCACAATATAAAAATTGTGCCACTCAGGAGGGTTACTACAAACCACATACAACTATCTAAATTTAGATTCGAGAAATTAAAGTTTTGTTGGACAAATATGAACATTTAAGTTTACATTTAGGTATCTTAGGTCAAGCTCCCCAGAAATAGAACTTAAAACAAATACTTGTGTGTGAGGAATGCAAGGAATTTATGAAGAAAGTGTCCCCAGGAAGTGGCATAGCATAGGCAGGAAGAAAAGCTGCCAACTACAGGTAGTTTTTCAAAAAAAAAAAAAGCATCAGCCTTGGTCGGATCTCAGAGGGGGGATTCTGAGTATAACTAGCCTAATTCACGGCAAGTGATCAAACACTTTTACTCCTTTACTTATCAATCAGCCACTGAATAAAAGCTACTGTTGGGAGGAGAGAGGGGAAGCAGCAGGCCAGCGCTCTACAAAATTCAGAGGCTCAGTCAGCAGTCTGCTCACTTGGACTAAGTCCAGTCGCCTGCAGTGAAGCCTTCAGAGTGAGCCACTCATCTCTAGAGGTCATAGCAAACAGAAATATGTAGAATGGGAGGAAGGGGCATCCTGAATCCAGGCTGAGATCCAAGGCATCTTAGAAAAGTAGTTCTAGCGTCCACATGTTGATCTGAAGAAGCAATAACAAGCTGAATGGTAGGGTAAGGACAAAAACCAGAGATCAGAGTACACAGAAATTCGAAAGTAGCCCATCGTGGTCACCCTGTCTTTGCGCTGAGCATGATTAATTTCTCAGGACTACACGTCCAAAATAAGAAGCAACAAGTCAGATGATCAGATTTCTTTCTTTAAAAAAAAAAAATTCCCAAATAATCTCTTTCTGCATGAGCTCTCTACAGTCTACCATTCACTCTTTCTCAAATATTGACTATTCATATTGAGTGGTTACTGAATAAGAATAACGAACAAACGGTCAAAAACTTCCAAATATCACCAGGGGTCTAACTCTAATAGTTAAAGAGTCACATTGCCACTGTTATCTCTGCCCTCATGAACTTACAATATTGTAGGAGAGAACTAAGGTAAGAAAGGTAAAAAGACATTGTCCTGAGCTATAAAACTAAAAGGAGGCAAAGGTGTCTTAACCCAGACCCTCCAGAACCTACCCCCGAGATTCGTGATCCATTTGTCTCCCTAGCGGATGTAAACAGTTAAGTCACCCATGGAAATACAGAAGCACTGACTACATTTTCTTCTTGGCTGAAACGGCTTTTGGGGATGGTGGGAGAGAAAGGTCAAGTGGATTTAATTATCTTATTAGCAATTTTGTGAAAGGTGTTGCTTTTCCATTAAAACACAATTATAAAAACTGAGTAAAAGTTAAAAATTCAATTTTTGTGTGTGTGTCTGTGTAGAGAGAGCACAGAGTGAAAAGACCATCCTTCCCCTTTTACAAACATCTTTCCCAAGGTGTGAAAAGACTTGGTGACAGGTGTATAATTTGACTGATCCTTTAGAAGCATTGGCTTAGGGTAGATCCCCTGCTTTAGCTTCAGTGCCTAAGTGTGGTCATTTCAAGACAGATTCCCAAAGTTAATTATGTTTTCCTGTAAAATGCAGCATTAATTGTAAGTGCAGAGTATTAAAATGGAATGTATAATACACTTCTCAAATGGCTTGTTGTGATTTTTTTTCCAAATAAGTGTACCGCACATGATGTCCCTGTAATGGTATTAATTATTTATCACTCTGTGTGGAGAAAATATCAATTATAATATAGTGTAAATGGGTTATTAGCTTTTCTGAACAATAAATAAAGTGGAAGTTGAAAGATCAATATGATGAATATATTAAGTTAAAATTCTCTTTCGCTATCACAGTTGATAGAATTTTATGTACCAGTCTCATGAAAGTGTTATAGACATTTAAAAAAGAAATATATTAAATAAAAATAAAATCTATTAAAGAAGGTCATTTTAAATATTTAATGATATAATTAAGTCTTATTAATGTAACATTCTTTATTTTTCTGATTAAAAATTCACAGGATTGTCATCTCTTTCATCTTAATCAGACGCTGTGTTTGTTGTAACTATTTGTTATGTATTTTCATTAACAGTTGATGAATATTAACAGTTTAAAGTAAGACAGTATCTTTTCCTTAGAGATAATTAAGAAGAAGGTTACTTTATAGTTAGTGGGTAAAGAGCCAGAAAAGAAGTGGGGAGCTGTTCCCCCAACTCTCCTATACCAAGGGCACAAACCATGCGTTTTAAAGTTTCATACCCTGTTCCAAACTGTGAAGGAATTCTAACTTTGGCAGGTTGTCTTAACATCACGTGGGAAACACAAGTCTCAGCAGATGATAGAACTAGATTCAAACCTCATTTCTAGTCATTTTTCCTCTACTTGTGGGCACTATTTAGCCCATGAATGACACTATTAGGCTAGAATTTTCACTGAAGTCTCCTTAGTGGTCATTCTCGTGTTTCTTCCACCCGCGTCCCTTAAAGCTCTTTCTGTGAGGATCTATAAGTGAGTAGGCATGAATAGATTAGGAAAAAAAATAATAAAGGTATGTTGACAGTTGGTGCAACAGGTAACAGGATGATTTCAGGAAGGTTCCAGGAGTAGACTACCTGGATCACATGCTAAGTGGATGCTTAAGCTTTCAACAAATTGTCAAACTCATTTCCAATATAGCTGCAATTCACATTACCTCTAGTAAAATATGAGACTTCCTATTTCTTCACGTTTTCATCAACACGTGGTATTCTCATTGTTTTGATGCTTTAGTGTACAATGCACATGCAAAAATCAATCAATCAATCAATCAGTGTGGTTATGTAAACATCCCCCCCCCCCGCTGGACATGCTTTAATGTGCATATTGAATTGAAGCATCTACTCAAATATCTTGCCCATTTCAAATTAGGGTTTTGTCTAGTTATTGAGCTGGAAGAATTTTTTTTGCATTATCTCAATACAAGTCTTTTCTCAGACATTAAATTCATAAATATTTTCTTCCACTGTGCTATCTTAATAATGTCTTTTACAGCACCAAAGTACTTGATAATTGTTAGTGCAGCCTCTTTCAAAAAGAATAGCATATTGGGGTGTACTTGGTAAATCCTACATGTTTCAATGTTCAAGGACCCAGATTCAACCCCCCCCAATGCAGGAAGGAAGTTTCTCGAGCAGTGAAACAGTGCTGCAGGTGTCTCTCTTTCTCCCTCTCTGCCTCCCCTTGTTTCTTGATTTCTCTCTGTCTCTGTCCAAAAATATATATATACATATAGTAAAATAAGAATAGCATTTTTGAATACTCAATATTACTTCATTTCCAGGTAACCAGAACCAAAAACTGCTCTTTGCTTTTTCACTAATCATTAATCAAACACACGATTATTATTTTTCCCAGTGGGCATCAACTCTGGGTTAGACACTGTATTTACTCTGACAGCTATGGTTATATAGCAAAGTCAGTGTTAGGATTCTCATTGAAGAAATAAAATAAAAAAAAAAAACAAGGTATGGGAGCTTATCATGCCCAATACATTCTCCATTCACATATAAAATCTAGTTAACAATTTAATTATATAAATTTCTCCTTTATACACAGTAGACATAATGAATGTCTTATAATCAGTAAAGTGCTCAAGAAATTTACTTGACAAATACTTGGGAATCCTGATTTTATCTAGGGATATAAATAAGGCATGGATGTAGGCTCAAGACCACTTTAGAGTTATAAACGGTTTCTCTAGCTAATTGAATATTTAAATTTTGGAAAATTCCACATTTAAATAATAATGATCCTCTTGCCTTAAACACCATATTCGCAGTAACTCTCATAATCTCTTACAAGTAAAAATTATATAAGGTCATTTCATTATCTTCAGTTTTAGAAACCATAAGATAAGCCAGAAATTTCACTGTTTGCTTCTTCTTCTTCTAGCATTTGCCCTTCTTCCGTAGCCAGTCAACAGCGTCAGGTTGAGCCTGATGTAAAGTTTCGAGACCTCCTTTGAATCTGGAGAGGTGGCAGTCGTTGACTATGTGGGTCATAGTCTGTCTGGAACCGCAGGGGCAGTTCGGGTCGTCTCTGGCTCCCCAGCGATGGAACATAGCGGCGCACCGGCCATGGCCTGTTCGATAGCGATTGAGGAGGGCCCGATCATAACGTGCCAGGTCAAAGCCGGGTTAACGCTTGCAGGGGTCTGTGATGAGGTGTTTGTTCTGACCTCAGCTGGCTGCCAGCTCTGTTTCCAAGAGTCTGGAACAGAGAAGTTCAGTGTAGGCGTAGGGGACCAGATTGGGTGACGAGACGTCAAGCGTTGGACAGGGTGGGCGAAGATCTCCGCATATATTGGCAGGTCCGGTGGAGCGTAGACGTGGGAAATGAACTTAGATGATGCCGCATCCCGACGAATATCTGGCGGGGCGATGTTGCTAAGAACTGGCAGCCATGGAACCGGGGTGGAACGGATGGTTCCAGAAATTATCCTCATGGAGGAATATAATTTGGAATCGACCAAGTGGACATGGGGTCTACGGAACCATACTGGGGCACAGTATTCTGCAGTGGAATAGCATAATGCCAGAGATGATGATCGCAGTGTGGAAGCGCTCGTGCCCCATGAGGAGCTGGCCAGTCTTGCAATGATGTGATTCCTCGCGCCCACCTTTGCTGCAGTTTTTATGAGATGTTCGTGAAATGACAGGGTGCGATCGAGAGTAACGCCAAGATAGACTGGCTGGGCTTCATGCCGGATTCTCTATCGCCAAGCTGCACATGAAGCTCACGCAAGGCTGAAGCATGGTGTAGATGGAAAACAGATGATACCGTTTTGCAGTGCTAGGGATTAGTCGCCATTTTTTACAGTAATCAGATATCAGAGACATGTCTTTCGTGAGTGTTTCCTCGAGGATGATGAACTTGGATGCCTGAGTTGCACAGCAGATGTCATCGGCGTAGATGAACTTCCTTGAAGAAGTTTCTGGGAGGTCATTGATGTAAATATTAAATAGCGTAGGAGCCAGAACAGAGCCCTGGGGGAGGCCACTTGAGACAAGTCTCCATCTGCTAGACTTGTCACCCAGATGCACCCAGAATCTTCTGTTTTGGAGAAGAAACGATATAGTGTTGGCCACCCATGGAGGCAGGCATCTTGAGATCTTGACTAGGAGACCACGGTGCCAGACCGTGTCATAGGCTGCGGTGAGAGCAACAAAGACAGCACCCATCTTTAAATTCTTCTGGAATCCATTTTCAATGTAAGTTGAGAGGGCCAGGGCTTGTTCGCAGGTAGATCTTCCTGGGCGGAAACCAGCTTGGGCGGGTGATAGGAATTTCTCTGTGAGAGGAGAAATACGTGACTGTGTGCTTAGTACTTGTCATTAGAAATTGTGTAAATTTCATTAAATATATGTCTGAAAATATGTATACATTGCATAAAATGCAATTTTCTTTAGAGGTGAGAGGATGTAATTGTTATCTAAATTTTGACAGTCCTGTACAACATGATCACAGATATCCAAGAAACTTGATACAGCATCAAACCTAAAATGAGAGGTCACAAATGAAAGTATGAGTCAGAAATTTTGTGAGAGAATGAGGGGATGGCTGAGTAGCTATTACTTGCTCCTGCCAATAAAGGTAGCACTCCAAAGGAAGACAAGAGACAAATGCCATCTAGACTTTAAAAAATAAGAAATACAAGTTTGTCAGTGGTGCTTAGCTATCTTTAAAATGATATGATTCTCTGTGTGTAAACATAATTCTACCAGGAGCTCATAAGGTATTTCTATTACCTGGGAAGCTGAGAAAAGACCTCATGGGAGGAGGAAACCACAGAGATGGTGAGGTGAGAAAGGACAGCAAGAGACAATGAACATATACAAACTGAATTACAGCCAATATTATTTTTTAAATTTTTTAAATGTTTTTTTAATTTAATTTTTTACTTATAAAAAGGAAACATTGACTAAACTATAGGATAAGAGGGGTACAACTTCACACAATTCCCACCACCAGAACTCTGTATCCCATCCCCTCCCCTGATAACTTTTCTATTCTTTATCCCTCTGGGATCATGGACCCCAGGTCATTGTGGGTTGCAGAAGGTGGAAGGTCTGGCTTCTGTAATTGCTTCCCTGCTGAACGTAGGAGCTGACATGTTGATCCATAATCCCAGCCTGTCTTTCTCTTTCCCTAGTGGGGAAGGGCTCTGGAGAGGTGGGGTTCCAGGACATATTGGTGGGGTTGTCTGTCCAGGGAAGTCTGTTTGGCATCATGGTAGCATCTGGAACCTGGTGGCTGAAAAGAGAGTTAACATACAAAGCCAAACAAATTGTTGACCAATCATGGACCTAAAGGCTGGAATAGTGCTGATGAAGGGTTAGGGGACCCTCTATTTAGTAGATAGCTAATAGGCATATTTTAGTTATATTCCTAAGGGCCTGTGGCTATATTAGTGTTTTTGTTTGTTTGTTTTTGTTCTTTTTCTTTTTGCCTGAGCCTGAAATCTGATATGCAGGTGGATCCAAATTATTGTCTGCAGAGGTGATGTCATGGCTGGCAGAAGAACCAGAAAGCTGGATCAGGGAAGAGAATAGCTCCCTAAAATGGGAAAGGTTTATAAATACTGTTGACTGTAAACCCCATCGATTTGATGTGATCTGGGGCTCATATTCAGCTTAGGAGCCTGTGTGACCTCTGCATCCCTGTAGATTGTGTGATCATCAGTAGGAATGTTCCAAGCTGCCCCAGTATCAGGACCCATCTTCCTCAGGTGTAGCATAGAGTCTGTTGTCCAGCCTCCCTTCGGAGGATGGAACACTCTACACATCTAGCCAATATTGTTTACGTGAAACCCAGTGACACTGATCACTTTTTAAGACTTGGTTTTGTCTTCTTTATAATTACGAAGAGTAAAATAAAATTGAGTGGCTGAAAGGAATAAATAGATAATGAAATATCAGGGGTTTTATATAGAAGCTCCTTATTAAAATGACTGTCTCCTTCAACTGTTTAATCTAATTTCTGTAAGGCAGGTTTGCACTTGTTCGGCTCATATGAATGCAAAGGTATTAGAGGTATTATTAAGACATGATCTAGTTCACACCCAGAGCTTAAAGAACTATTTTAACCCCTTAAATGTTCAGTGAGTCAACTCTTTACTGGGGGTCTTCTATTTTTGTGTGTGTTTTCATAACTTCCCCACCAGAGAAGCCAGTATTATCTGGTTGCCTTCCGAAATATTTGAACAATGTCTGTTACTTATTTGGAATTTTCCCTATGTCGTATATAGTTTCAATCACTCACAGATCCTTACTGTAGCACTCCTCTTAATGTATTTATTATTTATTTAATAAGAAAGTTAACTGATATATTTTCCTTCTGGATACTAAGAAGTGCCCATCTATCATGAAAAACTCCTCCCACCTAGATCCTTGCAGGTTAAGTGTCAATGTAATCTTGTTTTGTCATAGCTGGAGTTTCAGTGCTCTGGACTGACTCTTTCAAATGAAAGCAGGAGTGATGGTGGGGAAAGAAAGATACTAAATCACCAGTGTATTGCAGGCCAGACTCAAACCCAGGTCTCATGCATGATAAAGGAGGTATCTTACCAGGGAGCTATCCTGCCAGTCATGGCATCATATTCCCCTCAGACTTTAACATATTTTTTTTTTGCAGTGAAATTTTAATAACACTAGGGAAACAGGAAAACGAGGATGCCAAGCTCCAACCTGGACAACTAATCACTCTATTTCTGGATACACAAGCCATAAATTCTATGTAAGTTTAAACGGCAGACTTTCCCCTTCTTTACTATCTCTGTATTTTTATTATGCATGATTTCTGAATTACAAAGTGTCTGGGTAGAGTCCTTCATTTAATAAATTAGGATCAATAAGTGCAGCAAGCAAGTAGAAAAACCTAAAAAAAGTCACCATAAAGAACTTAATCAAATAGTTTCTACTTAGACCTAGATACCCTCCTCACCTACTTTTTAAAAAATATTTATTTATTCCCTTATGCTGCCCTTGTTTTATTGTTATAGTTATTATTGTTGTTGTTATTGAAGTCATCGTTGTTGGATAGGACAGAGAGAAATGGAGAGAGGAGGGGAAGACAGAGAGAGAGAAAGACAGACACCTGCAGACCTGCTTCACCAGCTATGAAGCGACTCCCCTGCAGGTGAGAAACCCGGGGCTCGAACCGGGATCCTCCCGCTGGTCCTTGTGCTTTGCGCCACCTGCACTTAACCCACTGGACTACCACCTCACCTATTTTCTATTTCACTTCCCTTAATCACCCTATCAGATAAAGTAAGGACTATAAAATCTAGATAAAGGCAAAAGAGTGGCACACTTTCATGATGGCCCTTTTGGTCATTAGCAGGCCACCCCATCATCCTGGACCCTAATCAGGGAATCCTGGGATTCCCACAATATACATATATGATGGGCCTAGACCTCTAACAGATCCCTCTTTCCACCATTTCTGGTCATCTCCTTCAAGAACAACAACTTAAACCCCCTTGTGCACCTCTGTAGGACTTTGTCCTCAATGTAGAACAACAATGGTAGAAATTACCCCTCTCCAAAGGAAGTCTGGGTCAACATACTCCGCCACTCGAGGAAGTCTGGTCCTATATGAGCGCAGCCTCGGATGTTTCTAGCTATGACCATGAAATGCAAGCTCAGACTAACACGGATGCAGAGGTTACATAGGCTCCTGTGCTGAACGTGAATAGACTTGGGCACTAGGTCAGATTGATGGGGTTCACAGTTACCTATATTTATATACTTTCCCATATTTGGGAGCTACTCTCTGCCCTGATCCAGCTTCCTAGTCCTATTCTCAACTCTGACACCATCTTCCCAGACAGTACTCTTAGCCCACCTGCATGCTAGCTGTCAGGCTCAGGCAAAAATTAGTAAAGTTATGGGCCTCTTGGAATAGACCTAAAATAGTCTCCCTAGCTCCTCCTAACATGAAGAACCCAAATCTCACCTGCTATACTCTTACCTTTAGGTTCCTGATTATTAAACAATCTGCTTTATAGCTTAATGCTTTTCAGTCACCAAGTTAGAGATGCTATCATGACGCCAACTCGACTTCCCTGGGTAAACAACCTCACCAATGAGTCCTGGAACCCCACCTCTCCAGAGTCCCACCCCACTAGGGAAAGATAGAAACAGGCTGGTAGTATGGATTGACCTGTCAATACCCACATCCAGCAGAGAAGCAAATATAGAAGCCAGACCTCCCACCTTCTGCACCCCATAAAGATCCTTGGTCTACCCAGAGGGGTATACAGTAGAGATCCTTTCAATGGAGGGGATGGGATATAGAACTCTAATGGTGGGAACAGAATATTACGGAAGTAGTAAAGTATGACTTGTATTGCCAATTCATAAAAGACATTCAGGCTTCTCTTGGGACAGAAACTGCTCTGGAAGAAACCACTTATCACACATAGTCTGGCGTGCTCATGCAGTCCTGTGTAGGACTGGGATGAGATGTCCTATTATCAGGATGTCAGCATCACCTTGGAAGTGGATTTCTCACTTTATAGTTTTTGAAGTTTTGCCTTCAGATAACTACAATCTCTGAGAGATTTTGCTATAGTTTTATGAGATTCTAAATCATAGGTCTGATTAGTAAAGTTGCCAGGAATTTCTGGCACACAGAAACTGTGAGATAGGGGTAGGGCGGTGGCGCAGTGGGTTAGGTGAACCTGGAACAAAGCGCAAGGACCGGCGTAAGGATCCCAGTTCCAGCCCCCAGCTCCCCACCTGCAGGGGAGTCGCTTCACAGGTAGTGAAGCAGATCTACAGGTGTCTATCTTTCTCTCCCCCCTCTGTCTTCCCCTCCTCTCTCCATTTATCTCTGACCTATCCAACAATGAACAACATCAATAATGGTTCTTCTTCTAGCGTTTGCCCTTCTTCTGTAGCCAGTCAACAGCGTCAGGTTGAGCCTGATGTAAAGTTTCGAGACCTCCTTTGAATCTGGAGAGGTGGCAGTCATTGACTATGTGGGTCATAGTCTGTCTGTAGCCGCAGGGGCAGTTCGGGTCGTCTCTGGCTCCCCAGCGATGCAACATAGCGGCGCACCGGCCATGGCCTGTTCAATAGCGATTGAGGAGGGCCCAATCATAACGTGCTAGGTCAAAGCCGGGTTGATGCTCGCAGGGGTCTGTGATGAGGTGTTTGTTCTTGACCTCAGCTGACTGTCAACTCTGTTTCCAAGAGACTGGAACAGAGAAGTTCAGTGTAGGCGTAGGGGACCAGATTGGGTGACGAGACGTCAAGCGTTGGACAGGGTGGGCGAAGATATGCGCGTATATTGGCAGGTCCGGTCGAGCGTAGACGTGGGAAATGAACTTAGATGATGCCGCATCCATTATTATCATTATCAACAATGGTAATAATAATAACCACAACGAGGCTACAACAACAAGGGCAACAAAAGGGGGAAAATGGCCCCCAGGAGTGGTGGATTCATGGTGCAGGCACCGAGCCCAGCAATAAGCCTGGAGGAAAAAAAGAAAAGAAAAGAAACTGTGAGATAACAAATGTCTGAGTTAGTTTTGGTATAATCTATTATGTAGCTACAGGTAATTAATACAAGAAAAGAAAAATAAAAAAGGGAGAGATTCATCCAATACTTAGCAAGATCTCCAGTACAGAACAAATACTTGGAAATGTTTTTTGGCTGAATTGAGTTAGGCTGGCTCATGTTAAAGGACTGATTTTCACATGACACGTCCCTTTGGAGATCAGGTATATCCGTGACTTCTCAAGTCCTAAACATAGTTTTAGAAACCATACACTTTTGTAGGAGGAGGAAGTAATGTACTGTTCTGTGCTATATTATACTACTATATAGTGATAACTAAGATTTTTATCTTTAACAGCTACAAAATGAAAAGAATGAATCTCATACTATCTCCATACAAGTCCTATGAATAGTATATTATTGTCTCCACCTAACAGTTGGCTAAATTGAAGGGAAATAGATACCTTGCCCATGGCCACTTAGTCTAGCAAATATAGAGACTGAGACTTAAACTTGACCAACTTGGTTCTAAAGACCATTATCTTAACATTCCATCATCATATTGAAAAAAAAATCAGTATATCGGCCTCTAGTGTGCCCTAGAAACAATCACAGTCTTTCTTGACTTTGTGGGTGTTGTAAATAAACCGAACTCTTATTTAAACCCAATAAGCTGCTGTGTTGCTCCTAGTGTGGATTCTAGTCGCAGCATTATCAGCACCTGGTTATTAGGTACACATATTCTCAAGACCACCCCCCCCCCCCCCCCCCGTCTACTGAATCAGAAGTCTGAGGATAGGGTCCAATAATAGGTGCTCTCCATGGATTCTGACACTCTCAACATTGGGAATCTTTGTTCTAGATTTCAGTGTTTGACCACTTATAACAAATGGAAATAGAACACCATGCAGATTGAGTTGGGCACTTTCTATTCTGACATTGGCCCTTCCCCCACTTAGCTCCTAAATCAGTCATTTAACTCTTAAACTGAGTAGCTGGGCTGCTCAAATGTGGGCAACTCCAGCACAATGTCAGGATGTCACTAAAAAAGACATATGAGTAGGGGGTTTGTGCAAGCTTTGATGACACTTTCAATATTCCTTGTTGAATAAGCAAGCCTTTGAGTAGGTAAGGGACTTCTCACCAGCCCTTGGAATTACCCAGTAAGAAATAAGACTATTTCTTTCTTGGAAAACCCGAATCTTACACAGGCTGAAAGAGTTTCTAAGATTAATTAGAAAGATTTGGCCTTCAGGAAATTCATTCTGCAATCACAGACATACACACACACACACACACACACACACACACACTCCTAAAAACCAACCCATTCGAAGTGAAAATGTCAATGAACATTTAACTTCAGTGATATTGCTCTTTATAAAATAATGATTAGTATAATATGGTATGAAGTTACTTAAATTAACCAGTACACCAAATTTAATGGATTATGACCAGAAATCCTCAATTTGAATTGTGTGTATTACATAGAAAATTATTAGTTTTGAACAGTCAATAAAATCCTAGTTAAGTTTAGATGATCTTTGTTTGTATTCCTTCCACTGTTAACACTCCTGTGGTTTGATGATTTTTCTTCTCCACTTACTACGAATGGCACACTTGCCTCCTGTCTTTTTTTTTTTAATGAAAAAGTTAAAAAGAAAAACACTTCATGTGCAACTGAATCATTAGAAACTAACAAAACACACTGTCGTAAGTACAGTTTCACCTACACTACACATACATTACTCTTTTATTTTAGTACATGAAGGTTCAGCATAAGCCTAAAATAACTCAAACATTCTGATTTCAGTAGCAAATATTCCATCAGGGTTCCACTGAGGACCTTCAGCAAAAGGTCTGATGTCAACTGCTTTGCTTTGCTTATTCGAAGTTAAATTGAAGAAGACCAAAGGCTAATTGCTATGGAAATGTGGTGTCAACTCATTAAGAAACATTTTTTTCTCTCCTAGTTGTAAGGGAAGGTTATTCCTGAGGCTCTTTTAGGAGACTCTCTCTGTGGGTGTAAAGCAGTGCTCAGGAATATACTGTCACCTGAGGCTTCTTAACCTTTAAAGTCCATAATACTGTCTGGAGAGTTTTGTGAATGTGGATCTAGAGTCAGTAGATTTGGGGTAGGGACCAAATTTTGCAAGACCTGTCAGTTCCTGGGTGATAATACTCCAGGTCCCTGGACCACACTTTGAGTAGCAAATTGCAATTCTGACTTTCTTTCCCAGAACAAATATCTTAACCAAGACAAGCCTGACAATGAGACAGCCCTCTCCTAAAATTATTTCTTGATCCTTAACAGCCAAAGTAATAGGATTATTTCATCATATTAGCTATTATCTTTTCTTTAAAAAATGATTTAATATTTTCCTTTCCTGAGGAAAGACTCTCAGTGTGATAAAGGGGATTTGTTTTGCCATCTTGAATAGGAAATTTAACTCTTTGAGACTTGTTCATTTAACTAAGATTTAGTAAAAACTCCCCCAAATGCTAGTCCAATCTATGCCAGCTATGCCCAAGGGATAAAAGATTCATAGTTTGAGAAACACATATGGAGACAGGTGATTTCAGAGTCTCGAGTCAAGGCTATTATAGAGATAGGTCCAAAAGGTCATGGGAATCCCAGAAAGGACTCCTGGAAAACAGCCTTATAACCAATATATCTTAGTGATGTAAGGAGTGCCATCATTCCCAGGTGACAGAGTAGTCCTCTGCCCCACCTGCCTTATTGGCCCCATTAAGTCTTGCCTTATGAGCTAACATGTAATTTCTCCTGGAAAAAGCTCTAAATGCACTAGAAAGAAATGTTATTCTTGATGTTAGATGGATGGTTCTCTACAAGC
This sequence comes from Erinaceus europaeus, assembly GCF_950295315.1. Taxonomy (NCBI): domain Eukaryota; kingdom Metazoa; phylum Chordata; class Mammalia; order Eulipotyphla; family Erinaceidae; genus Erinaceus; species Erinaceus europaeus. The sequence continues at coordinate 39,149,480 of NC_080182.1, read as the reverse complement.
CTGTTAGGTCCTGCCAGTCTGACATGTAATTTAAGTCCTAATGTTTGCTTTTGGACTATGTTGAGATGACTGTTTTTGTCATCCCCAGAGCTTCACAGCTTCCAACTCTGGGTCAGCATTCTTAGACGGATGGATGGATTGATGGATGGATGGATGGATGGATGGATGGATGGATGGATGGATGGATGGACAGAAAGTAGGGAAAAGGGCCACAGCACCAAAGCTTCCTCCAGTGTGACGGAAACCTGGATCAAACATGAATTATGTGCATGACAAAGTGGGCACACTACACGGGTAAGCTATTTTGCTAGCTCTGATCTACCGTTTTTAGAAACTGGGGTTTTGAAATGTCCTCCTAGTATTGTAACACTCTATTTCTCTTTATCTCTCTCTTTCCAGTTCTCCCTATATATATGCTTATATATGTGTATGTATATATTTATTCGTGTGTGTGTATATACATTCACACAATTATTGTATCTTCTTCTGGTATCTGTTATACTGTATATTTTGGTGAGCTTGATGATAAAATCCCATAAATTTCTTCAGTTCTTTTCATTTCTAGTCTTGAAGAAAAAGTCTGGTGGAGGAAGTGGATCTTGTTTTTCCAACCTTATCCTAATTTGTGGTTGCTTTAGATCAAGTTATAAGGGGAACTGAGAGTCAAGGAAGAAACAGATTTATTTGTTTGATGGCAACATCACGTTGCATAGAAGACGGTGTCGAAATAGTCATGATTCACTGAGGGCCACTAGTGTAATAATTGAAAAATGGACCTTTTTCATGTGTTTCTTTCATACTACATAGAATCAGTTTTGTATAGAATCTTTTATACAACATCAGATTCACAGAAGGAGAAAGTAAAATGATGGTTATGAAGTGGGATAGGAGCACAGTGGTTAGACAAGTTTTTATGGCTGAGGCTCTGAGGTCCCACGTTCACTCCACAGCATCTCTGCGAAGTATGCTGGTGAAGAAAGAGAGAAAGAGCAAGAGAGAGTAAGACAGTGGAAGAGAGTAAGGACAAGCAGGAGGAAGAGGAGAGAATGAAAAGGAGAGGACGAGAAAGAGAATGGAAAGGAGAAGAAGGAGGAGGCGGAGAACTGGTAGTTGCCAAGATGTGAGGAATAGAGGAAGGTTGGTAAAAATAGTATAAACTCTCATGGGGCTTACAGTCAGCAATATTTATACACTTTCCCATATTGGGGAGCTTCTCTCTTCCCTGATGCAGCTGTCCAGTTCTTTTTTCAACTATGATACCATCTCCTCAGACAATAATTTGGGTCCACCTGCATATTAGCTGTCTGGCTCAGGCAAAGACAAACAAAGTCATGGGCCCCTTGGAATAGACCTAAAATAGGCCTACTAGCTTTTTCCAAAATGGAGACCCCAAATCTTCGTCTGCAATATTCTTGGCTTTAGGTTCATGATTAGTCAACAATTTGTTCTGCTTTCTGTCTTAACTCTTTTTCAGCTGCCAGGTTCCCTGGGCAGACGATCCCACCAGTGTGTCCTGGAGCCCTGCTTCCCCAGAGCCCTGCCCCACCAGGGAAAGAGAGAGACAGGCTGGGGGTGTGGGTCCACCTGCCAGCACCCATGTTCAGACCTTTCATCTTCTGTACCTCATAATGATCTGGGTCCATATTCCCAGAGGGATAAAGAATAAGAAAGCTTTCAAGGGAGGGGAGGGGATGTAGCGTTCTGGTGGTGGGAATTGTGTGGAGTTGTGCACCTCTTAGTCTATGATCTTATTATCAATATTTCCATTTTATAAATAATTTTTTAAAAATAGTATAAACTTTTAGTTATAAGATGAAAAGGCATGAGTCTAATGTATACCATTATGACTACAGAAGCTAATATCATGTGGTATAACTGAAATATAAAGGGATTAGAACTTAAGTCTTCTCTTCCCTCACTGTAGAGCAGCAACAGTAGGAACTGCCCCACTCTTTGAGGAGAAGTGGGGTCAACCTACTCTGTCACTCAGGAAGACTGATCATGAAATGAGAACAGCCTAGAAAGTTCCCAGCTGTGACCACAGACTGTGAGCTGAGACTGACAGGAATGCAGAGATTACACAGACTCCTGGGCTAAATATGGATAAATATATAAATATATAATATATATATATATATATATATATATATATATATGCCCTAAGTCATTTCGATGGGGTTGAGTTGATAGTATTTATGGACTTTCCTCATATTTAGGAGCTACTCTCTCCCCTAATCCAGCTTTCTAGACCTATTCTCAACTCTGCCACCATCTTCCCAGACATCATTTTAGTTTGCCTGCATGTTAGCTATTGGGCTCATAAAAAAATTTTAGATATGTTCTAAGAGACCCAAGACTTTAGTAATTTTTGCCTGAGCCCAATAGCTAACATGCAGGCAGACTAAAATATTCCCACCCAAAGATCCTAATTTCTTTTTTTTAATATTTATTTCTTTATATATTTATTCCTTTTTGTTACCCTTGTTTTATTGTTGTAGTTATTATTGTTGTTGTTATTGATATTGTCGTTGGATAGGACAGAGAAAAATTTCTCTCTATCCTATTTAAAAAAAAATGGCCACCAAGAACAGTGGATTTATAGCACAGGCACCGAGCCCCAGTGATAACCCTAGAGGCAAAAAAAAAAAAAGAATATTTAGTAATGGAATATTCCTAAATGCACATGACTTTACATGGGTTTAAATTTTAATGTAATTTACTATTCCTATACTATCCCTACTATACCTAAGCTTTATAGGTACATTATGCTATATATTAGTAAACAAATGCATATAGCAAACAGAATCGCCCCCAGTATTCTTTTTTTTTCCTTGCCTCCAGGGTTATCACTGGGGCTTGGTGCATGCACTAAAAATCCACTTCTTCAGTGGCCATTTTTTCAACTTTTTTTTTTTGATAGGTCAGAGAGAAATTAAGAGGCGATGGGAAGATAGAGAGGAAGATAGAAAGACAGACACCTGCAGACCTGCTTCATCACTTGTGAAGCGACCCCCCTGCAGGTGGGGAGCTGGGAGCTCAAGCAGGATCTTTGTGATGGTCCTTGCGCTTCATACTACGTGTTCTCGTCGGGATGCGGCATCATCTAAGTTCATTTCCCACGTCTACGCTCAACCGGACCTGCCAATATACGCGCATATCTTCGCCCACCCTGTCCAACGCTTGACATCTCGTCACCCAATCTGGTCCCCTACACCTACACTGAACTTCTCTGTTCCAGTCTCTTGGAAACAGAGTTGGCAGTCAGCTGAGGTCAAGAACAAACACCTCATCACAGACCCCTGCAAGCATCAACCCGGCTTTGACCTGGCACGTTATGATTGGGCCCTCCTCAATCGCTATGGAACAGGCCATGGCCGGTGCGCCGCTATGTTCCATCGCTGGGGAGCCAGAGACGACCCGAACTGCCCCTGCGGCTCCAGACAGACGATGACCCACATAGTCAACGACTGCCACCTCTCCAGATTCAAAGGAGGTCTCGAAACTTTACATCAGGCTCAACCTGACGCTGTTGACTGGCTTACGGAAGAAGGGCAAACGCTAGAAGAAGAAGAAGAATGGTGCACCACCCACCAGCCTCCTCCCCCAGTTTTCTTCATGTTTACCTATTGTGAGGTTGATACATTTACTGATATACATCATTTACTGACGATAAATTAAAATGTTATGTCTTCTGTGAAGTTCTCCTTCCTTTTTTAGCTTTTCCATTAAAATTTCCTGACATGCTGCTCTACTTCTAAACATAGCTACTGATTGTGAGGTCTATGGCTACAGTTGAAATCAATCAATCTGCACCTTTAACAGTTGTTACCTTGTGCAAGTCACTTTCTTTCCTAGCTTCAGAACCACTTTCCAAGAAGGAAAAGCAATGAAAGAAAAGTGGCAAGAAGGGAACTTTGACGTAGTAGGTTGCTACCAAGGTTTAGCTTTGTTTTGTTTGAAGACTGTGCAGGTAATGGCTTGCATATCTTAACTAAGTAATTAACTACATTATTACGTTAAATCAAATAAATGCTAATTATAAAAGTGTATAGTGAAATAAGGATTTTTTAAAAAATATTTATTTATTTATTCCCTTTTTTCATTTTGTAATTTTATTTATAAAAAGAAAACATTGACATAGGATAAGAGGGGTCCAACTCCACACAGTTCCCACCACCAAAACTTCGTATCCCACCCCCCTCCCCAGATAGCTGTTCTATTCTTTATCTCTCTGGGAGTATGGGTCCAAGGTCATTGTGGGATGCAGAAGGTGGCAGGTCTGGCTTCTGTAATTGCTTCCCCGCTGAACATGGGTGTTGGCAGGTGGATCCATACTCCCAGCCTTTCTCTCTCTTTCCCTAGTGAGGCGGGGTTCTGGGGAACTGGAGCTCCAGGACACATTGGTGGGGTTGTCTGTACAGGGAAGTCTGGTTGGTGTCATGGTAGCATCTGGAACCTGGTGGCTGAAAAGAGAGTTAACATATAAAGCCAAACAAATTGTTGACTAATCATGAACCTAAAGGCTGGAATAGTGCAGATGAAGAGTTGGGGCAGGGAGTCTCCATTTTGTAGATAGCTAGTAGGCATATTATAGTCATATTCCAAAGGGCCTGTGGCTATACTGTTTGTTTTTTTTTTTTTTCTAAGCCTGAAATCTGATATGCAGGTGGATCCAAGGTATTCCCTTTTGTTGCCTTTGTTGCCTTTTTTTTTATTGTTGTAATTGATGCCATCGTTGTTGGATAGGGCAGAGAGAAATGGAGAGAGATGGGAAAGACAGAGAGGGGGGAGAGAAAGACAGACACCTGCAGACCTGCTTTACCGCCTGTGAAGCGACTCCCCTGCAGGTGGGGAGCTGGGGGCTCGAACCAGGATCCTTACGCCAAATCCTTGTGCTTTTCACCGCCTGTTCTTAACCCACTGCGCTACCGCCTGACTCCAGAAATAAGGATTTTTATTTACCTGGCTCTGTGTACCCAAGTTCTTGCTTCTATGTATAAAAAAGAGAAAAGGATTCTAAGTAACCAAGTTCAATAAGGAACCCGAGTACCGAGCAGATCAGTATTGAGCTCTTTGCCATGTGCATAGCCCCAAATCAGAGCCCAGCCCTCACGACACCAAAGGAAACTTGAATAGTATGGCCTCTGGTCTCTTTATCTGCTCACATGCCAACTCTATCTCCCACCAAACACAAACGAAATTAAAAGGTAATCTGAGTTCACTAAAGAGAATTTCCACTTTTACGACATGTAGGTCCCTATATTGACAGTCCACTTTCTACCCAAACCTAAAAAGATCAACTGCACACAAAGCTAAAAATTTAAGATTGGTAACCTCTCTTCAGAAATGCATCATCCATTGAAAAACAAACACTATTTAGATGCTCCAGTTTACTATTTGAATTGGAAATAGCCTAGATGGTGTTAATTGAAGTATCTGAGTTGTCATTTTATGAATATTTTAGTTCCGTTATAAATCACTTACTTGTTCAGATATGTCAGCTTTCTTCCCTCCCCCGCACCCTTCCCTGCCCTAAAACATCTCTAGTCTAGTAAATAATTAAAGGGTTATCAGAAAAGTCAAAAGGAATTTGACATCAGAGTAGTTCATGATGCATTGTATTAAAGTTATCCACAAATAACAAGTGACTCTTAATTAACTACAGCTAAAGGAACATGGGCCAGATCGTTGTCAGTGAAGACGCAGTCTAAATCACCTCTTCACTTATGGAGATGTTTCCATACAGTCCAAGTCACTTTATCGTAGTTCCCATGTCACAGAAAGAGACTCAACAAGCTTTACCTGAACGATCACTTGTTTAGGCTGTATAAGCCTTCTGGCTTCGATTTTATAAGTCTTCAATTCCTGATTCAGAGACCAGATCACTACTAAAATGATGCAGACATTAGCCCTGCTAATTTCAAATCCCCATACTAGTTTGATCCACTAGCATCTGTGCTGAAACAACCAACCAACCAAACAAGCAAACAAAAATAAATAAGAATATTCCAAATGCCAATGAAAATGACAAAAGACCAAGTAAAATAAAATGGAGCAGGGATATTCAGCAGATGAAGATAGAATTCTAGGAGGAAGGGGCTAGGCTGTGGCACCCCTAGTAAAGTGTACATATTACAGTGAGCAAGTTACAGTGAGGTTCAAGCCCCTGGTCCCCACCTGCAACAGGGAAGTTTCAAGAGCAGTGAAACAGTGTTGTGGATGTTTCTCTCTCCCCTAATCTCCCCTTTCCCTCTCAATCTCTGTCTCTATCCAAAAAGTAATTAATTAATTATTGACTAATTAAATAAGACGAAGAGAAAACTAAACAATGGTTCTGAAACTCAAGGGAAAACTCTGTTAGAAGTTCACAACTGTGTCTCACCATAAATTAGAACAATTGATTACTGTCAAATTTCCTGCATAACTATCTGTACCACAGACAGGTTGGATTATTTTTCCAATAATATATATATATATCTTAATAAGATGTCTATCGGCTCATTTTGGACACTTCTGAGAAGTACCACAGGTGATAGTTGTGTGTATGTCAAATCAAAGTAAGTCTAACTTACTTATATTATTTGATAGCACTGTGCTTTTAACAAAATTATTTGAAAGAATGAAGTGAAAGCAATCATGTAGGTAAGAACATGTTATTCTCTCGATAATAACCAATATATAAAGATAGAGCACTGGGGGTGGGGAGTAGATAGCATAATGGTTATGCAAATGGACTCTCATGCCTGAGGCTCCAAAGTCCCAGGTTCAATCCCCTGCACCACCACAAGCCAGAGCTGAACAGTGCTCTAGTAACTAAAAAATAAATAAATAAATAATAATAATAATAAAAACACAGAGCACCCAGTACTGTATTGTCTTATGCTGACCTTTTAAGAACACTGACTCACCGACACGACTATTAAACACACAGCAACGATTCTCTATGACCAAACAATTTTTTTAAAGTAATAAGTCTTTTATTCTCTACTTGAAAAGATAAATTCAGCAAAAAAAAAAAAAAAAAAAAAAAATTCAGAAAATTTCATCAATGGACTAACCAATGCCAGAGGGATCTCACAGGAATGTGGGTATCCTCTGAGGATGCCATACATTAGAAAAGGCAGTAACAACAAGTGGTGAGAATGTAGGGAAAATGAAGACTTCTGCACGGCTGGTGGGAACCCCTATGGGCAATAGTCCGGAGATTACTCAGAAGACTATAAATAAACCTACCTTCTAACCCAGAAATTTCTTTGATACATTTGGAACTGAATTTTGTACATGGTGACATGCAGTGGTCCTATTTCAATCTTCTGAATGTCTCAACCCAATCTTCCCTGTGCCATTGACTGAAAAGACTCTTAAGAAAGTTCATTTTTCAACCACATAATTATGAATTGTCAATTTCAAGGTTTTTTTTTTTTTTTTTTCATTTAAAGAGTGAGTGATGGAAAGGGTGAGAGAGCTACCATATCACTGGTGAAGCTATATTCCCTTTGTATGGTATTCTCATGTGATGATCAGAGGCTAGAAACTGGCCCAAAACATGAATAGTCAATCCTGCATTCTACTGGGCCCTTGATTTTTATTCATTTATTTATTTATTTATTTTCCCTTTTGTTGCCCTTGTTGTTTTTATTGTTACTGATGTCGTTGTTATTAGATAGGACAGAGAGAAATGGAGAGAAAACGGGAAGACAGAGTGGGGGAGGGAAAGATAGACACCTACAGACCTGCTTCACCGCTCATGAAGCGACCCCCCCCCCTGCAGGTGGGGGGTCAGGGGCTTGAACCAGGATCCTTAAGGCAGTCCTTGTACTTTGCGCCATGTGCGCTTAACCCGCTGCGCTACTGCCTGACTCCCAATTGTTTTAAGTGTATTTTTTTATTACTCTATGTAATTAGCTTGAAATAATGTCAATATGATTTTTCTCTTAAGTAAATAAGTCACTATTGGTATTTTCCGACGTATGTACACATGAATGTATGCACATGCACATAACATACGTGACATATGTGAAGCCTGTGTGCACAAAGTTAAAATAAATCCTGGCACATCATATAAGAATGACAGCACTTTAAACTTTGTGTGATGATATTAATACAAAATGTTTTCTCATAGACTAATTCTGCAATATTCCAGCCTTTAGGTTCATGATTAATCAACAATTTGTTCTGCTCTGTATGTTCACTCTTTTTTTTTTTTTTCACTTACAAGGTTCCAGATACTACCATGATGCCAACCAGACTTCCCTGGGCAGACAACCCCACCAATATGTCCTGGAACCCCGCTTCCCCAGAGCCCTGCCCCACCAGGGAAAGAGAGAAACAGGCTGGGAGTATGGATCCACCTGCCAACACCCATGTTCAGTAGGGAAGCAATTACAGAAGCCAGACCTTCCACCGTCTGCACCCCACAATGATCCTGGATCCAGACTCCCAGAGGGATAAAGAATAAGGAAGCTATCAGGGGAGGGAAGGGGATACAGCGTTCTGGTGGTGGGGATTGTGTGGACTTGTACCCCTCTTGTTCTAACCATAGAATAAGTGTTTGTCAGTGTTTCCATTTTACAAATAAAAATTTAAAGAAGACTGAGGAGGAGGAGGAGGGGGAGGGGGAGTGAGAAAAGGAGGGGGAGAAGGAGAAGGAGAAGGAGAAGGAGAAGGAGAAGGAGAAGGAGAAGGAGAAGGAGAAGGAGAAGGAGAAGGAGAAGGAGAAGGAGAAGGAGACGGAGACGGAGACGGAGACGGAGACGGAGACGGAGAAGGAGAATAATTCTGGAAGAAAGTTACTCAAGCAAAAGTGTTACCAACGGAAACAATTTTAACATTTTGGCTTCTGATATTTCTACACTCCTGAAGGCTCTGTTGCCACTAGAATTTAGAAATGGTGCCTAAGAGAGTGGCCCAATGTTTGTGTTCCCACATTAAGTCAAGATTCCTTTCTACACAACATTCTGTTTCACTCATATAGATCAGAAATTTTCAATTAAACTCCTATTTAATTTTTCTCTTCCCTTTAGAATACTAAAAGGGATATTGTTTTCTGATTCTTCTTAATTGTTCTCCTTTTTCTGATCCAAATCAATTGAAACATCATAACAGCTTCAAAATTAATTACACGATTTCCCCTCTGCTTGGATAGATACACACATCTCAGAATGTGCCGGCTGCTTTCACATCACTAATTACACCAAACCCTTTGATGACTGTGTTCTTCACAGGCCCAAGTGAAACAGTCCACCTTTAGCAGAGAGTTGCTTTGTTTAAAAAAAAAAATTATAAAAAGGTTTTAGCGATTTTGGTTTTCTGTGACTGAACAGAATCTCCTGTCTTTCACATTACTGGCTCGATTTGTGGTTGTTTTTTTTTTTTCTTTGTTTGTTTTCTACTTTTTTTTTTCCCAATCAAGTTTGTATAAAGTAAAGCCAAGCATTTGACTCCAGAGAATATTTTTTGTTGGGAGAGGAGAGTTAAACAGTTGCCATCTAATTGGAGAAGTAAGACCTGCTTTTTAATAGCTCAGATATCTATAGGAGACCGAGCTATCTCTCTTACCCAGCAATTATTTTCTTATACAATCGCTCAACATAAAATGTAGTAAAAAAAAAAAAAAAAAAAGAAAGAAAATCACAAAATTAGAAGCCACTTTTGAAACATGCAGTGTAACAGTGCAGCCAAGTTCCTGCTTCACCTCTCCTGAAGCTTTCCCTCTGCAAGTGGGAAGCAGAGACTCAAACCCGGGTCCTTGTGCACTGTGAGGTGTGCACTTAACCAGGTGCACCACTTCCTGGCCCCAGGTTTGACCTTTTCCCCCTTAATATGTGCAAATCCTTCACTTCACCCATCAAGGAAAAAAAAAGATTTCAAAAAAAGTATTTGGATTAATCTGGAAATTCCTTCAATTTGTTTTAAGAGTCATATGCTTAATTGTCTACTATATGGTTTCCACACTAACAAGGAAAAAAAAAACAACTTTCAGAAGTATTCTAGCAACAAAATGCGATTCTTTGTCATTGGCCCTAAAGTAAATATCACAGAACTGCATCATAGGATGGGCAGATGGGTGCCGGGCGAGTCCAGTGGGAAGCAGCTGCTGGCTTTAAACACAAGAGCCCCCTATGGGATTGTGCGGCATGATGCCCAACATTTGTCCAGACTGGAAATTGGTGTGTGTGGCTTTTATTAATCTTCTTCATGAGGACTTTATGGTTTCAAGACGACTTAAAAATCAGGTTTCCGGGGTCGGGCGGTAGTGCAGTGGGTTAAGCGCATGTGGTGCAAAGAGCAAGGACCGGGGTAAGGATCCAGGTTTGACCCCCCGGCTCCCCACCTGCAGGGGAGTCGCTTCACAGGCGGTGAAGCAGGTCTGCAGGTGTCTGTCTTTCTCTCCCCCCTCTGTCTTTCCCTCCTCTCTCCATTTCTCTGTGTCCTATCCAACAACTAACAACATCAACAATAACCACAACAAGGCTACAACAACAAGGGCACAAAAGGGGGGGGAATGGCCTCCAGGAGCAGTGAATTCATGGTGCAGGCATCGAGCCCAGCAATAACCCTAGAGGAAAAAATAAATCAGGTTTTCTAAGAGGACAAGTTCTTCTTTGTGACCCACCACAGAACATAAGTTTAGATACAAAATGAATTTTTATTATAAAAATTAAGGAATGGAAAGAGAGGAGGAAAAAAAAAAAACCTTCCATACTTTTGGATTTCTTCTCTTGAGTCTTTTTTCCTCCTACTGCTATCTCTTTTTGTTTTGTCTTGACTTTTGAGGCTTGGGGCCCCAAGCATATACAGTGTTATCCCTCGAGGCTCCTTGTCCTTTTAGAAACAGTCCAGCAGGTGCCAGAGTTCAACTCTGGACAGTGCGCACGGCAGAGCACTTACACCCTACCCGAGAGCTGCCTCTCTCGCCCAGCAATTATCTTCTTATAAGACACCTAAATATAAAATGTAGTGAAAAGAAACTACAAAATTAGGTGACATTTTTAAAACATATAATATGGGGAGCCGGATGGTAGCGCAGCAGGGTAAGCACACATGGCACTGTTGGTTGTAAGGACTGGTTGGTGTAAGGATCCCGGTTCAAGCCCCCCGGTCCCCACCTGCAGGGGAGTCGCTTCACGTGAAGCAGGTCTGCAGGTGTCTGTCTTTCTCTCCCCCCTCTTTGTCTTCCCCTCCTCTCTCCATTTCTCTCTGTCCTATCTAACAAGACGACATCAACAACAGCAACAGTAACAACTACAACAACAATGAAAAATGAGGGCAACAAAAAGTGAAAATAAATAAATAATAATAATAATAACATGCAATATGGTAGTGGTGCCAAGTCCCTGCACTTTTAATAGCCTTTATCTTCGCAGTCAGGTATAACTTGAGCATAATGCTATTGCATTCAATTTCAGCTGAATGTCTAATGCAGGAGTCTACACTGGGACATTCAGTAACAAATGACCCCTCTTCATTTGAAGTCTAAATTATCCCTTTCAAGCTTAGCTCATTTGGAGAGTAGAGTGGGGTAAGAGTTGCGTGGTAAACCAGTGTTAGTTTAGTCCCAGAATACCCTCAAACCAACCAGTGGAGCTATTTTGTTTTCTTTTACTTTATTTCTTTTCATTTCATTTCATTTTCACCAGAGCGCTGCCCAGTTCTGGTTTAAAGTGGTGCTGGGGATTGAACCTAGGAGCTCAGAGCCTCAGGCATGAAAGTTATCTGCATAACCATTAAGCTGTCACCCTTGTTCTGAGTTTTTCAGTTTTCAAACAAATTCATACAGTGCTGTCGCTTGGTACTCAGGTCCCAAATTCCAGTGTTCCTCTTGTTCTAACATATTACTAGTGCCTAATTTTTCAGTAGCTGAATTATTATTCTCCCAATTCAAAATAAAAATAAGAATGAAAGTATAAATATGCTCTGGGAAAGCACCATGGGTTCCCATTTACACCTCCTCTGATGCTTGATAGTAGAGCATCGTCTAGGAATATTGTCCAGAGGCAGGAGGGAGCAAAGAGGAGCTCACACGTGCCTGATATGAGAGAGATGAAGGAAGCTAGAAGATAGCTCAGGAAATAAGAGTCTAGAATATTATGTATTTTTCCTTGCAAAGTTCACATTTTTCCTGCATTCAAGCTTTATATCACAGGAAGAATTCAAACCTGAAATAAGGCCATCCAACACACTAAGAAAAAAAAAAGTCTAATTAGAAATGAACCATTGGTATTCTATTTCTGCCAAGTGTATGGGTGGTTTCCCATAGTACACAGCTGTATCATTGCGATGAAATTGCTAAGTAGAGGAGGAACCCACCATTATCCATCCTGCAATGATACACTCCTTTACAGTTCTCCCCCAAATAGGCAGAAATATACCTTGGACATGATGGCCTTCTACGTCAGCACCGTAATAAGATTCTTCAGCCCTCCAAATAAACATTTGTGCTCACTCCTGAAACTCATTGATCAGCCAAGGGAAAGAATTCATTAAAACTAGCCCAATAGATACACATAGTTCTTAATTGTCAATTAACGATATGGCTCATAAGCCTGGAATTCTACAAAACTATCTGTTAACAACTGATGTCTGAGTTATGAAACTTGGTTGTTGCCTTAAACTTAAATGTTGGAATATGATTAAAGAAAGTCACCAAAAACAATGTGTAAGTCAAAGCTTTTACCTACTTAAAAACACTTTCCAGTTTTACATCCAGAGAGTTAAAATGACAATGCTCTGGCTTAGGCCGCAACTCACAACTGTTCAGTATCTCCCAGAACCTGTGACTATTCTCCGGAGCCATGTAGTCTTAATAAACTATGATTTGGATAGATTCGCAAATAGTAGGTAGATCTGGTTTGTGCCATTCAAATTATGGTCTGTGACCTGTACTGCTTACAGGCTTGTTAAAAAGTGTGGATTAAACAAGGGCAACAAAAAGGAAATGAATGAATGAATAAATAAATAAATAAATAAATAAATTGTGGATGCCCTCAGACCACATTGCCTGTTGGGCAATCTCAACTTTATCAAGAATGAAGAACAAGGATGAAAGTTTTATGCAGAGAGAGTGGAAGGGACTACTCTCAAGAAAAGGTCCTGCAGAAGGAAAAAATAAAATCAGAATCAAGCAAATGGTTTCTAAAACGTGAGAACTATAGTGGTTATTGCCTTTAGGAGGTAGGAGGGTAAGACTACAGAACCTTGGTGGTGGGTGTGGTGTGGAATTATATACTTTAATCTACTATTAATCACACACAAAAAAAAGAGTAAAGGAAAAAGACTGTGGAAAATGTTTCAGCTTGTAAGTTCTTCAGTTATTTTACAAAGGCTGTGTTTTTGTTTTACTTTTCTTTTTTTGGTCTTATTTAGACAACCTGACATGCCCCAGTTAGATTTTTGATAAGAGGAAGATTATAGATTACAGACTAGGAAGGTTCTTCAGATGGTATAGTACATGGTTTGCAAATCTGAGAACCCAGGTCCAATCTCTGTTATTGCATATAACTACAGATGTACTCCTTTTGTTTGTTTGTTTGTTTTTGTTTGTTTTGTTTCCTCCAGGGTTATCTCTGGGGCTTGGTGACTACACTATGAATGCAATGTTGCTGGAGACCATTTTTTCCCATTGTTGTTATTGTTGGATGCGACAGAGAGAAATTGAGAGAGAGGAGGGAAAGAAAGATAGACACCTGTGGACTTGCTTCACCCCTTGTGAAACGACCCCCTTCCCCTCACAGGTGGGGAGTGGAGGGTTTGAACCAGGATCCTTACGCCCCTCCTAGCACCTTGCACGATATGTGCTTAACCAGGCTCACTGCCGCCTGACCCCCCCCCCCATTTTAGTTCTTCTTCTAGCGTTTGCTCTTCTTCCGTAGCCAGTCAACAGCGTCAGGTTGAGCCTGATGTAAAGTTTCGAGACCTCCTTTGAATCTGGAGAGGTGGCAGTCGTTGACTATGTGGGTCATAGTCTGTCGGGAGCCGCAGGGCCAGTTCGGGTCATCTCTGGCTCCCCAGCGATGGAACATAGCGGCGCACCGGCCATGGCCTGTTCGATAGCGATTGAGGAGGGCCCAATCATAACGTGCTAGGTCAAAGCCGGGTTGACGCTTGCAGGGGTCTGTGATGAGGTGTTTGTTCTTTACCTCAGCTGACTGCCAACTCTGTTTCCAAGAGTCTGAAACAGAGAAGTTCAATGTAGGCGTAGGGGACCAGATTGGGTGACGAGACGTCAAGCGTTGGACAGGGTGGGTGAAGATATCCGCGTATATTGGCAGGTCCGGTCGAGCGTAGACGTGGGAAATGAACTTAGATGATGCCGCATCCCGACGAATATCTGGTGGGGTGATGTTGCTGAGAACTGGCAGCCATGGAACCGGGGTGGAACGGATGGTTCCAGAAATTATCATCATGGAGGAATATAATTTGGAATCGACCAAGTGGACATGGGGGCTACGGAACCATCCTGGGGCACAGTATTCTGCAGTGGAATAGCATAATGCCAGAGAGGATGATCGCAGTGTGGAAGCGCTCGCGCCCCATGAGGAGCTGGCCAGTCTTGCAATGATGTGATTCCTCGCGCCCACCTTTGCTGCAGTTTTTATGAGATGTTCGTGAAATGACAGGGTGCGATCAGGAGTAACGCCAAGATAGACTGGCTGGGCTTCATGCCGGATTCTCTATCGCCAAGCTGCACATTAAGCTCACGCGAGGCCGAGGCATGGTGTAGATGGAAAACAGATGACACCGTTTTTGCAGTGCTAGGGATTAGTCGCCATTTTTTACAGTAATCAGATATCAGAGACATGTCTTTCGTGAGTGTTTCTTCGAGGATGTTGAACTTGGATGCCTGAATTGCACAGCAGATGTCATCGGCATAGATGAACTTCCTTGAAGAAGTTTCTGGGAGGTCATTGATGTAAATATTAAATAGCCTAGGAGCCAGAACAGAGGCCTGGGGGAGGCCACTTGAGACAGGTCTCCATCTGCTAGACTTGTCACCCAGATGCACCCGGAATCTTCTGTTTTGGAGAAGAAACGATATAGTGTTGGCCACCCATGGAGGCAGGCATCTTGAGATCTTGACTAGGAGACCACAGTGCCAGACCATGTCATAGGCTGCTGTGAGATCAACAAAGACAGCACCCGTCTTTAAATTCTTCTGGAATCCATTTTCAATGTAAGTTGAGAGGGCCAGGGCTTGTTCGCAGGTAGATCTTCCTGGGCGGAAACCAGCTTGGGCGGGTGATAGGAATTTCTCTGTAAGAGGAGAAATACGTGGCAGAAGCAGCCTCTCAAGGAGTTTGTAACACACGGAGAGGAGAGAAATTGGTCTATAGCTGGCGGCCAGTGTTGGGTCTTTCTTTGGTTTCAAAACTGCTATTATCTTCGCACAATGCCAAATTTTGGGCATAGATTCAGATTCCAAGATGTGGGACAGGAATGAAGTGAGCCACTTTTTCGCCGCAGGGCCCAGGTTAAGAATGAGTTCTGGGGTGATGTTATCATAACCAGCAGCCGTTCCGGTTTAACCCTCTTCAAAGCGTCTTCCAATTCAGACAGTGTAAAGGGAGAGAGTTATGGAGATGGACAAGATAACCGGAAGTGGGATGACCACTCATGGGAAATTTCTCTTTTCCAGACTGGGTCGATCTTAGCACGTCCAACTTGAGTTAGGTGACTGGCCATTGAGTTTGGAGATACGGGAGGATGGGAGATGGGAGGGGGTTGGCTACCGGCACCCAGTCTGTGAAGAAGCTTCCAGGCCTTCCTACTTGAGTGGGAGAAGTTCAGACTTTCCGTGAGTTGTTGCCAGCGGGCTTGGCATGCTGCATCCAGGGAGGCAATGAGATGGTCAGCCACATCTGGGTCGCCCGACTCATCATACTGCTTTAGTAGTTGCTCGCATTCAGCATCAAGACAAGGCGTATAGTTAGCACGTCTCCCAAGAGGAATGGCTTGGGAAGCTGCTTTGAAGATGGCTTGGCGGAAGCGCCTGTAGGAATCTTCAGAGGGGATAGAGTTAATTGGAATTGCAGGAATAGATTTGTTGGTAAGATCACTGAACAGACGCCAGTTTGCTTTCCGAAAATTCCATCTTAGTTTCTCCGAGCACAGAATCAGTGGGAGCTGGAGACCAATGTGGATGATAGCTGGGCGGTGATGACTGTGCGGGAAGATCTTGAGAACTTGTCTCATAGGGGGAAAAGCTCGGCCGTTGACTGTGCTAATCCAGCACAGGTCGGGTGACGAGTCTTTATTCCATCTAGCACTGTGACAAGAGCCTGGCTGTTTGGGATCGTATAATAGGGAGAGGTCATTCGCTGAAGCCCAGTCAGCTAAGATAGAGCCATCAGCACGAGTGGAGGAATATCCCCAGTCTTGGTGATGACTATTAAAGTCTCCAACGTAAACGGCTGGGTAATTCGAGCTAGGCAGGACCTCATTATCCCATGAGGCACTGGGAGGCTTATATACGTTGACGAGCTGAATAGTTCCAATAGTAATGGAGTCGTAGAAGGTCGAAGAGGCCGTATGGTAAACGTCCATTTTAATTATTCCTGTTGATAGATAGATAGATAGATAGGTAGATAGATAGATAGATAGTTGATAGATAAAATGGACAGACATAGATTAAGATAGATCTGAAAGCTCCCTTTGTGAGACTCTATTTATAGAAAGCTATCACAGAATCACAGAAACTATGGGGAATGAGCCACTAGAGTTCGTTGTTTAAAGGTAATTACAATGCAAGCGAAAAAGGATTCTCTTTTTGCCATTATTTAGGATTCATTTACTTATTCTTCTCATGGGGAAGGAACTAGAGCACTGGTCCTTTACCGTGATGCCAGGGATTGACTGTGTGACCTCATAGAGGCAGTCATGTGCTCGGCCCCTGAGTAACCTCCTAGACCTGGAGAAAGCATTTTTAGTGGTATGTTTGGAGTGTATGATCATGGCTCAGCAAGCAGTTTTTAGTATTCTAACAGATAGGAACAACTGTGCTTCTTGAAAGAAAAAGGGCTAATACAAATAAGTTTCCATTTAATGACTGTCTATGTTCCAAGTGTTCTACTGGACACTTGTGATTCTTTTTTAAAATTCTGGGGACAGGCAGTGATTCACCTGGTAAAGCTCACATGTTACCAGGTACAAAGGCCCAGGTTCAAACCTCAGGTCCCCACCTGGGGGGGTGGAGATTTGGGGAGGGGGGCTTCATGAGCTGTGAAGCAGGGCTGCAGGTGACTCAATTCCTTTCTAATGCCTTTCCTCTCAATTTCTCTATCAAAAATTAATAAGTATTGTCTTTAAAAAATTCTGTTTATGGGAGTCGGGCTGTAGCGCAGCGGGTTAAGCGCAGGTTGCGCAAAGCACAAGGACCTGCATTAAGGATCCCGGTTCGAGCCCCCAGCTCCCCACCTGCAGGGGAGTCGCTTCACAGGCAGTGAAGCAGGTCTGCAGGTGTCTATCTTTCTCTCCCCCTCTCTGTCTTCCCCTCCTCTCTCCAGTTCTCTCTGTCCTATCCAACAAGGATGACAACAATAATAATAATAACTACAACAATAAAACAAGGGCAACAAAAGGGAATAAATAAATAAATATTTTAAAATGAATTATAAAAAAATTCTGTTTATTTGTAAGTAGTTGCCACCTTCAATGCTTTGGCTTGTGTGAACGCCACTGTAAGCTGCTGAATTCTTTGATAATAATGGAGCTGGTAAAGCCTTGGGGTACGGAGGGGGACCTGGCCTGACTGTTCCTCCAAAATTGCCTTCATCACTACAGCTGCCTCTTCCACATTCAGAGGATTTCTTATCCATAAAATCCCCCCCACTTCTGGTGCTAATCGTGCGTATTACAATAAAACAGCAAACATGCTAAAAGAAGTGCACACGACAAAATGATACTTGTAATATCAAGCACTTTCTAAAGTGTATAATATTAGCATTAGGTCATCAAATATACTCCCTGCTGTCGGAGAGGGCTTTTGTTCTCTGCCGTTCTCTAACTTGTTTCATCTCTCACAAGTGAAAATATATATATCTCCTTATCTTTGCCAAGCTATTCCCACATAATCTTCCACTTGTATCTGCCATTTTTCACAGGGGAAAGTAATGTCACTCTAAATGAACAGAGATCAATTCCGAGCAAAGTTTATTACGAAAGCATTTGTTTGTAGCAGTGCTCCCTTTAAAATGTGTTGTGAGCAGGTATTAAAATTCTTTCACTGTTTATAGATTCCCAAACTGTTATTCTTTCTAGAATCTAGATGCTCAAACATTGCAAATTAAAAGGCAAGCTCTAAGTAGAGCTGGATTTCTTCCACCATGCTACTTTAAAGAATATTTTAAAGAGAGGGTAAAAGCAGGTGGTACATTTTTAACTGGCAGCTGAACATTTGTTTGGCTTCAAGCCAAATGAAATAACATAATCCCAACTGACTGGTACACTTCTTCCTGATCTCCTTCAATTCCTCTTTCTCAAATTCCTTATGACACTTAAATACACTTAGAATTTATCAATATTATAAAATATGGTTATAAATATGGTTTATAATCAAAGGCAGCCGGCAGCAATAATCGTCATACAATGGTTATCTTGATTTTATTTTTTTTTTAGAATGCCCTTTGCTTTTACATAGAATATCATCAATCCTCATAAAAACTCTTTAAGAAAGATAACATTAGTCCCATTTTATGGATGAAGAAACTAATTCTGAGGCACTTGAATCAGCTCTTGGAGATTCCTGGAAAGAAGATAGGATGCAAATTCAAGTTGCCTTGTCCTCCAGCCACAGTAACCATGCTGCCCAGATTCCCTTACCATCGACGTCTATCTTTACGAAGGCCTATGCCTTACATAGGAGTTATTGCAGGGGAGAGTCCCAGTGGCAATGCCACTGAGAAGCGACTGCTTCCAACGTCTGCTGTTCCCAGGCTGCCTCCCACTGCCTGGTGCTCAATCAGTGTTAAATAATAACAGTCCAAACCCAGTAATGATAAAGCAGGAAGTGCCTCCCTCTTTATACTTTTAATGACTTCATAGGGTTCTTTTTTGTTAATTGTTTAATCACAAATTTCAGTTATTGCTATTTACACGCTCTTTTTCAACTTTTGAATACAGTCTTATTTCTGTTTTGCCAAGCTTTCGGAAACACCAAATTAGAGACAAGACTATTGTCTTCCACACAATTTCTGCACTGTGAAGAATGAAAAACACCGCCAGAGTGCCTGCCTGCCTGCCTGCCTAGCAGTGTAAAAAGAAAGGGAGAGAATCTACTGTGAATTGTTTAAGAAAAGACACCTTCTTATTAAGTATTTTGGAGGCCAGAAAGCACTCTCTCCATACATGGACAACAAACTTTCTGCCCACTTCAATCACCAGGACAGACAAGTCAAAAAATCATAGCACAATGCAGGTTGGACATTCAAGGAAAGTATTCTCACATGTATTTGCTGAATCCATGTAAAATGGGTTGGGGTTTTCTGCAAAAATAAGTAATCTGCTCCTTCATAAACAAATGGATTTGCTTACCTGTCAGTAAAATAAAAGATCAAGGGGAGTCGGGCGGTGGTGCAGTGCAGGGACCGGCGTAAGGAACCTGGTTCGAGCCCCCGGCTCCCCACCTGCAGGGGAGTCGCTTCACCGGCAGTGAAGCAGGTCTGCAGGTGTCTATCTTTCTCTCCCCTCTCTGTCTGTCTTCCCCTCCTCTCTCCATTTCTCTCTGTTCTATCCAACAACAAAGCAACGTCAACAATGGCAATCATAACCGCAACGAGGCTGCAACAACTAGGGCAACCAAAAGGGGGGAAAATGGCCTCCAGGAGCGGTGGATTCATGGTGCAGGCACCGAGCCCAGCAATCACCCTGGAGGGAAAAAATAAATAAATAAAATAAAAGATCAAGAAAATAACTTTAAATGACCTCGTCTTAGAGAATGAAGTGGAGAGAAAGTACATAAAGTTAGAGTGTGGTAGCATCACTGTCTCATGACAAACTATCTAGATAAACAAGTCGCACAGAACAGTGCACTGCCCCATACCCCAAAAGAAATTGAATTCTTCCTTTTTTTTTTTTTCTTCTTTTTTAGATAGAAACAGAGACACAGAGGGAGAGAGAGCGAACAGGGCAATAGCACGAAGACTTCCTTCAGCGCAGTGGGGGCCGGGCTTGAACCTGGATGGAGCAGAAGGGCTAAGCCACACACTAGCCGGAAGAGCTATTTCAATAGCCCAGAAGTTGATTTCTCAATTCATTGTTAAAACTGAGAAATTCATGTCTTTCTCACAAAACCCTTCTGATATCCCATGTGATCCAAACACTAACATAACAATCACTAGTCATACACACATACTGCTTCACTGTGTTCCTGAGAATCAGCAATGGCATAGGTATTGGGGTGTAAAAAGCCTGGGAAGATTATCTTGTGGACATCCAGTAGATAGCTTTGAATTTCTCTTGCCAAATATTCCTGACGATCCCTCTGTGCTCTTAAAGCCAACTACACCCCCAGAAGTTAAGGGGTTACTACACGAGAAAGAAAAGAACTAGAGGTTCCTAACTGGCCAGCAGCTAGTATATTTTACTTGGCTTATTAATGCTTCTTTTTTTTTTTAATAAAAAAACCTTTTTTAAGATTTGTATTTTCATGAGACAAAGAAATACAGACTCTGAAGAACTTACTCAACTCTCGTTTTGCTTTTGTTGGTGCCGGGGAATGAACCTGGAAACTCTAGTCTCTCAGACATGTAAACACATTGTGCTCCGCTCTCCGGACAGGGTGGGGGTGGGGGTGACCGGACCCGGTCAGGTAAAAGCTGCTAAATGCTTATTCCCTTCTCCCTGATAGAGAAAGCACACCTGTGCCTCATTCTGACCACAGTTTACTATTTCGTACACCAACCCTTCAGACTCCCCTCCATGAACTGTCTCCTGTGGGTGTTTAAGCATGTGTGGACATTGTTATAAGCATGTGTGAGAGCATGCGAGTGTTATATTGCTAAGAATTTTTCTACCTAAAGATCAGAGGAATTTCATTTGTAATGTGAAAAAATGATGACGTATCATCTAAAAGGCTCCTCTGCTCACAGTTGAATGAGATGGCCTTGATTCCACTGCTACTCCCAGTTAGCTGACTATCCTGCAGCAAATTCTTTTATTCCCTTAGACTTGTATCGCTTCACTAATAAACAAAGCTATTACACTCAGTTGCATCTTGGGTTCCTGTCAGGTCAGCTTCTTATGTAGTCGCACAATCATACCATGTGAGTCAGGAAACTCACCTGAGGTGTGAGGTGAAGGTGGCGGTGGAGATAACATCTTGGTGACACACCTTGCACCTTGCACATTCTGAAAGAAAGGGGATTTTAGTCTTCTCTAAACAGTAAAGTTCCAAACTTAAAAAAAAAAAAAAAAAGGAAGTCACAGATCTTATATGATGTGATGGAAATTCAATTTTTAATTCAATCTTATTTAAAAGAAAATTTAATGTAAGGATTTTACTAATCCTGTAGGCTAGTGATTCACCGGTTATGAGTAGAATTGAAAATCTACTCCACACACACAAAAGATTTAAAGAAGTATGGTAACACACAACCCAGAATGTAACTTTATTTAGAAAGTGTATATTTACAGAAGTGATCCAGTTAATTAGGCTAGGCCCTAAACCAATATAACTGACTTCCTTGTAAAAAAAAAAAAAAAAAGAAAAAGAAAGAAAGAAAAGAAAGCAGAAATTTGGATGCAGACACAGATATATGCAAATGTGAAGATAATATTGGGAAGACAATACCTGTAAGCCAAGGAAAAAATCTCACAATTACAAGAAGTCAAGAGGGAGGCATGGAAAAACTCTTGTAGCTCTCAGAACCAACAAATTCTTGCCTCCATCTTGAAATTCCAGCCTCTAGAACTGTAAGGTGACAACCTCTTAGTGTTTACGCCATCCTGTTTGTATTACTTCCACAGTCTAAGTAATCTGACACGTTATGCCTGTTAGTTCCCTGCTAACTGGAAGCACAGCATGAGTGAGGGGATGGGGATAGTTACAAAGACTCGATGTAGAAAGGAAGCAGTAACAGTGTCCTAATGATTTTGTGAGCACACTAGGAAGATCATCTAACTAGAAAGTCAGTTGTTAGCCTCCAGCGCCGGTATGCATTTGTTCTTGATGATTCTTCCTGGCTGTGTGGTCTGCAGAATGCAGGGCAAAATAAAAAACTGTTCAAAAACGAGTAATTGCAGGATGGTGATAGATCATCTAAACCAAGTATAAACCCTCTGTAAATGTAGAGGTCACATGCCATGCCACGCACTCTCCGTGAATAACGTTCAGTGTCTGAATCCCTCTCCCTTGCGGGGCACTTCCTCATCTCTCTGTGGGACATTTTCTACAAGCTTCTGATTAGTTGGTCAAATCGGAGTTTTCCAGCAGCTCATCATCTCTATCCATAAGTATGTTTATTTACCAGTTGTCCTGAAACTACTCGATGTTTCCGTTAGCAGCATCGTTCCTGGAAACCTTACATAGGATTTGACCATGTGACTAATTAAGAGGCCACAATAACTCCAACCCCAAGGACATGGGTAATGAGTGAGATAAGTAGACATTATCCTGTACAGATTCAAAGACGAAAACTTTGCATCCAATCGACTGTTCTTAGAGTCAGTAGAGGGTAGATCCTTAAAAGAATGAACTAGGGAGTCAGGCGGTAGCGCAGTGGGTTAAGCGCATGCGGCACAAAGTGCAAGGACTGGCTTAAGGATCCATTTCGAGGCCCCGGCTCCCCACCTGCAGGGGAGTCGCTTCACAGGCGGTGAAGCAGGTCTGCAGGTGTCTATCTTTCTCTCCCTGTCTCTGTCTTTCCTTCCTCTCTCCATTTTTCTCTGTCCTATCCAACAACGATGACATCAATAACAATAACTACAACACTACAACAACAAGGACAACAAAAGGAAATAAATATTTTTAAGTTATAAAAAAGAAAGAGTGAACTGAATTTTGTTAGACATCTATGAAGACAATTGTAAACACAGGCACAAAACTAAAGAAGTGAATTTGAAAGACCTGGGAGGGCACTTTGGTGTAAGTAGACATGCATGAAGCCATGGCAACAAGGGGGCTTTTGAAGTCAGAAATCACTAAGTCTTTTCCTGTGTAGGAAGTTTAAGTACAAGAGAGCTGGCTTAAATAGGGTGAAGTATAATCAGCAATAAAGACGAGGTTAACTGGAATGAACTTCAAATTAATTTTGTGTCTGACAATAGACACCACCATCCTTGAAGATGTATGTAAACCTATGTTACAAGTACCTTTGAACACTAATAGCTATTTGATTCTCAGCAGAGAAACGTATGGAAAATCAAACCCACCTTCCCCACCAGATTACGGGTTCCTCAGAATTCAGAGATGATGCTTTTATAATTCTTTCTACTCCTGCACTTGGCATAGTGCCCAGTACATGGAGTATTCAGCAAATATTTTAGATGACTAAACAGAGAATGCTGTTATATGTGGACCCCTCCATCTAAACACTCCCCTTTTTACCACTCATAAGTGAGCGGCATCATGGGCAGGAAGACAGTGTAACAGTTTTGTAAAAGACTTTTGAACCTGAGTCTTGGAGGTCCCAGTTTCAATCACCAAAGGGGGAAGAAAAAAAAGGGGGGGGCATCAAATAAGAAAATGAAATGGAAAGTACTTTTATCCAGATCTAGCTAGGAATAAATTACTATACTTTTAAGCACAGTTTGTTTTCTACACCCATGATATTTTACCTCAGTCTATTTTCATCACCCCCTAAGTGTGCTCAGTCTTAAAGGACTTTGGTGGACAGTTATGATGCCACTATATTTGTCTGGTTAGTGTTTTTTTTTTTTTTTTTTCCAAATTACATGGTAACATTTGGCTGTGGGATATTTTTTTTTCTGGTGTTCTTATCCTTTCTAGATAAAGCTGGAAAGTTCCAGATAGCTTCAGTGAGGTCAATGACACTCAGGTTTGGGCATAATGGTCTCTTCCTGTGCAAAGTTCTTATGGTTCCTTCAAGAGCCCAGTGTTGAAAGCAGTCAGCTTGTAAGGCAGTGTGCAGCAAAGTCATCCAGTCCTCACCCAACCCCTTCAGGGGCTTCTCAACTGCTTCTGTCTGCAAAGTTCTCTCAGTAAGTCTTTGCGCCATCACTTCTTATTTGTGGTATGTGCATTTTTTTTTCTTAAGAGAGTGATCAATGATACTTCTACCTGAGGACTCACTTCAGATTTGTGAAAAATCCTCTGCAGGATGCTTTTGCTATTTTTTGTTTGTTTGTTTGCAACAAAGACTTTGTACCATGTAAATTAGTACTGCTTATATTGATTTAAAAATGGTTTACCGCATCAGCTGGTCAGTGGGGTGTTTTTACTCAGCATCAAAATGTAAAATACTACATGAAATTCTTAACTGTGACACCCAAAGAAGTGGAGGTGTTCCCACAGATGCAGTTGACTCTGCTGGGTGCTTAGAAGGGACGGTTTTAAATCGCTTTGATTTTAAAGCAATGTGAAGTCAGGATGAAGATCAAAAGACAGCTTTATTATTTTGAAAAATATATATGCTGCTGGCCCTGAGTTTGGCAGCAGCAAGAGGAAAATGCAGATCTTTGTAAGGAACCTGAGTTGGATTCAATAGAAATATCAAGGCAAATCTTGAGTTCTCTGGGTGTGGATGTTTTCAAGGTGCTTCCTTTTCAGGGTTTGGTTTCCACATGGATGAACTGAGGCACCGTGAAAATGGACTCAGAGGTGGCACAACAAAACAGAACTCTATGAATTCACTGACTCTATAGCACCAAATAGTTACTTGAATTCTTATCATCATTAGGGTGAAATTTGGACCCATGATTCTTAAGTGGTTTGAATCCTAGTTTGGGGGCCAAGAAATAGCTCACCCAACACAACAGATGCCTGACCAAGCTTAAGACCCGTGGACTGAGCTCCGCAGCTCTAGGGACCTCAAAGCCCTGGGAGTAGCTGTACAGATGATGGAGCAGGACTGTAGTAGCTCTCGCTCTCTGTACCTGAAACAAAAAATAATGAAAAAATTGGTCCAGATGAGGTGGGATACACATGAACCAGACAATGTTGTCTACAAAAGTAAAATGAACACTATTTTGCTCAGCATCTATTAATCATATAGTTCTAGATATCACTTCTCTTTACATAACTGCTC
Organism: Erinaceus europaeus; assembly: GCF_950295315.1. Lineage (NCBI taxonomy): Eukaryota > Metazoa > Chordata > Mammalia > Eulipotyphla > Erinaceidae > Erinaceus > Erinaceus europaeus. The sequence goes on along the minus strand of NC_080182.1, from coordinate 39,124,281 downwards.
TTTGGAATAGCTTATCTCTGTAAAAACTAGTTTAGCTGTTATTATAACACTAGTCTGAGTATGAAGTGAGTGGATGTCTGTTTAGCAATGTAGTAGTATGTGGTAAGTACTCAGTAATGTGTACTGCAATTATTATTTCTGCTCCTGCCATTATTTGGAGGAAAGTAATGATGTTCTCTAGAAAGCAGAAAGCAATCTTAGTACTATAAACACTTAGAAGATGTTTCTCAGGACCGAGGAACAAAGATCTAGTAGTTGATAGCCAAGGTGTAAAAACTTTATATATTGCTTTAAAAAAAATGGGTTATGTTGAAATAATTTCACACTTGCAGATTTGCAAGATAGCAGACTGCCACATAAACCCTTCACTTAACTGTCCTGATCTTAAAACACTGCATAACCATGGTACAACAATCAAAAGGAGGAAATTAACCATGTAAAATAATCCCATGAGCTATCTTGCAAACATTTGTCTGATTTTACCACCTTCTTTTTCTATTTCAAAGGCCAGTCCAGGATTCCATGTTGTCTCCAGTACCTGCCTCCTCCAACCGGTAACAGTTCCTACTTATCAAGAAGTACTTACTTACTTCTATGAACTTGTCTTTTTCTATTTTTGTATAATGATTTGTTTTATTTTTTGATAAACATTATCATTTTATAGGGAATTTAGTGGTTTACAGTACAGTTGTTGACACACGGGTCAATTTTTTAAATTGTATTAGTGACTTCATATTGATTTACAAAATTATAAGATAACAGAGAAATAATTCTACAGTGTTTGCACCACCAGAGTTCTGTATCTCCATTCCTTCCTTTGGAAACTACAGAAGTTTTCTCAAGGCCATATGTCTACATGGATTAAATATTATTTCTATAACTATCTGTATATATTTATATATCTTTGCCCATTTCTTCCCTATGGTCCTGCCTTCTCTCTTCCTTTCTAAGTCACATCTACACTTATTACTACTTCTGAAGGTTGTTCCTTTTTCCCTCTTTTCTCTCTAGGTCCTCATGGAATTGAAGTTCAGAGTTATCCGATCATCTTCCTCTATTTTTTCTCCCCCTCTGAGATTATGGGCCAAATTTTTTTAAGAGGACAGAAGGTGGGAGTTCTAACTTCTGTAATTGCTTCTTCATTGGACATGGATGTTGGCAGGTCGATTCACAACCCCAGCCTGTTTCAATCTTTGCCTAGTGAGATAGGGCTCTGAAGAGATGAGGTCTTGGGGCACATTGATAAGGTTGTCTGCCCAGGGGGTTCAGGATGGAATCATAGTAACATATGCAACCTGGTGGCTGAAAGGCTATAAGATACAAAGCAGGACAAAACGTGTAATAAACAGGAACCAAAAAGTAGGGATAGAGCAAATGAGAATAGAGATCTTAGGGTGGAGAGAAGCTTGGAAGTCTATTTTAGGTATGTTCCAATGGGCCTATGACTTTAGTGATTTTTGCTTCATCTATCAAGCTGAACTAACATGCAGGTGCACAAAAATATTGTCTGTGAAAATGTCATTAGGGTTGAGATTAGGGCTAGGAAGTTGGGTCCAGGCAAAGTGTAGCTCCCAAACTTGAAGAAAATCTATGACTAAAACTAACTGTTTACCCCATCAACCTGACCCAGGGCCTATATATGTACAAATTTAGCACATTTCGGAATCAATCTTCCTCTAATTTCAAGGGAGTATGATCCAGCCTCCATTCACAGAGTAGGTCAGTCCCTACCATTACTAATTAGTAGGAGGGACAAATTCTTTAAATGTCCCATGAGAGGGCTTATGATGATGTTCCTGATAGAAGTGACCAGTAAATCAACAATTTCAACAATTTGTTTGGCTTTGCATGTTAACTCTCTTATCATCCACTAGGTTCCAGGTGCTAACATGATGCCAACCTGACTTCCCTGGACAGACAACCCCACCAATGTGTCCTGGAGCTCTGATTCCCCAGAGCCCTGCCCCACTAGGGAAAGAGAGAGACAGGTTGGGAGTATGGATTGACCTGTCAATGCCCATGTTCAGTGGGGAAGCAATTACAGAAGCCAGACCTTCCACCTTCTACATCCCACAATGACCCTGGGTCCATACTCCCAGAAGGATAAAGAATAGGAAAGCTATCAGGGGAGGGGGTGGGATATGGAGTTCTGGTGGTAGGAATCATGTGGAGTTGTACCCCTCTTATCCTATGGTTTTGTCAGTGTTTCCTTTTTATAAATAAAATAATAATAATAATAAATATCTATTTATTTATTAAATAATTTAATAATGATGGTGACTAAAAACATCTATTAGAGATCTGGGCCCATTATCTGTGTGGTAATCCAAGGATTCCCTAATTAGGGCCCCAAATGATGGGGGTGGTCTGCTATTGACCAAAAAGATGAGTCAGTCTCTTGCTTTTATCCAGCTTTTGTAGTCCTCTCCTTTTCTGACAAGGTTAGATTTTCTCCAGTTGTTAAATTCTTGAGTGTCATTTGTTTTATCCAAAACTATATTAGGTCCCCATGGGGTCTGCCTTCTTTAGGTCCTTTAACTAGATAGCTAGGCTTGTTAGGTTTTTTTTTTTTTTTTTTTTTTTTTGTGTGTGTGTGTGTGTGTGTGTGTGTGTTTTGCCACCAGGGTTATCACTGGAGCTCAGTGCCTGTATGAATCCATCATGCTGAGAGGCCTTTTTTTTTTTTTCTCCTTAGTAATAGAGATAGAGATAGAGAGAAAATTATAGTAAAAAGGAATACAAAGAGGGAAAGAGAAAGATTCCTGCGGTACTACTTCACCACTCATGAAGCCTTCCCCTTTTTCATAGGGACTGGGGATTTGAATTCAGTTCCTTGTGCTTAGTAAAATGTTTCCTCTACTGGGTGGTGGGGAGTAAGTTATCTGGGCCTTCATGACCTTGTATTTTGAAGAATAGGGGATAAATAATTTTCAGAATGTCCTCAAGCTTAGATTCATCTCAGGTTTTTCTCCTGATTAAGCTCAAGTCATGAAATTTGGGGAAGAAGGTCACACAGGTCAGGTGACCCTCTTAATGTATCAACTCAAGGGCTTCATGGTATCAGTATGTTTTATTATTAGCAAGGATGACTTGGTTAGACAGACTTCTGCCAGTTTTCTTCTCTGTATGTTTGTTATTCTTTGTAACTTTCCCTCAACTGCTATTGATTAGAAGTTGAGTCACTAAGTCCTTACTTCTCAGAGAAGAAATAAACCCTATATTTCAGAGGGAGAAGTATCAAATAAGCCATGGACATGTGATAGAAAAAAAATAATAAAGCATAGTAATCAGTAAATATTTGGGGAAAAGATAAATTGTGGTGATGCAAAATTTCTCCTTAATTTATGACCCGCCAGTTTTAACAGTCTTGAGTGCATGTTGCCTGTAGCAGTTAGAACTGTAGTGTTCTGGGTATAATTTTCTAGTTTGTTCATTCTGTCTGAATGTATGAATTTGAATTTCTCTATGAAAAAAAGTTATTTACTTAAGTGTAGGCTCATCAATATCTATTTTATCTTTTCAGCTTCATTTCAAGGCTATATATTTTTTGTTGCTCAAATTGTGGTAACTTGTGCCACTGGAAACTCTTTAAGTTTGCTGATTCCTGTAATGTCCTAATTTTTTTCACTTTTTTTATTTTATGGAACTGCAACATTCTCAGACCCCATCTTATATATATTTTTCTATATTCAACCTTTGTTGTTGTTAGATTGTGGTACTCAGAAATCAGTTTCTGGGCAGGCATTAAGTGCATTTCTTGCTTTCAAGATAGTCACTATTATGGAAATATATGTATCCACACTAATCAATGAACAGACAACCTTGTGCATATATGCTTAATTTTGTTTCTAGCTATACACAAAGTAAAATAAGGAAGAGTTCAGATTACTATTTCTGAGTCTTACCTAAAACTGAATGTTCTTCCCAGCCTTCCCTCTACTTGCTAACTTGTAAAGGAGAAACCTGCCATTTCTTATGACCCTGTGGGCATTTATTTGTTCAGTCTTAGTATATGTATAAAGTCTAAGAACTATCATTAAGAAATACCCTTAGAGGAATCAAATGTATCAATAAATGTATGTGGTCTGTCATTTTGGTCTCTAGTTTTACAGCATGCAGCTATGTGGGTCTCTGGATTTAGACAACTGTAGAGGATCCTTCACTTCTTATTACAACAACGCTGTTTGAGGTGCTCAGAGCAGCACCTTTGTAATTACCCCTTCCCCAGTTTCCCTACCTCCGATCTACTTCCCATTTCTGTAGTTTCCCTTCTTACAAAAGCACCATGTAAACAGAACCATACATCCTGTAGATATCCATATCTGACTTCCTGTATTTAAGAAAACAGTTTAAGGAGCTGGGTGGTGGCATGTCTGGTTGAGCACACAAGGACTATCGTTCAAGTCCCTGGCCCCCACTTGCAGGGGGAAATCTTTGTGAGTGGTGAAGCAGTGCTGCAGGTGTCTCTCTGTCTGTCTCCCTCTCTATCTCCCATCCCCTCTCAGTTTCTAGCTGTCTCTATCTAATAAATAAATAAATAACAATAATTTTTTAAAAAAGAAAATACATTTAGAATTCATTAATGCAGTTAGTTGTGTGAATCCATACTTTGTCTTTCATAGAGTAAAAAAATCTCATTTTTGATAAAGTTCAGTATTAATTTTTACTCTATGATTATTACAATTATTTGCAGTAGCTAAATATGTCCTTTACTAGAGTCCAAAACAGAATACATACATAAGTGAAGTTATAATTAAAGCTCTAGACAGGCTCCTGAGGGCCTCCTGAGGGCCTCTGGAATGGCTTTTTTTTCCCGTGCAAAAGCCCCCTTGTCTTGTCACTATATGCGTACTTATGGTCTATATGTTTGACAGACTGTGAGTGAGTCCAGGTCTTTGCGGTTTCAATTTTAGTTGTTGTTGAGCCTTAAGGTTTCTTTGTGTGTGTGTGTGTCTGTGTGTGTGTATCTGTGTGTGTGTTCTGGATACAAATGTCTAATATGTTATAAGTAGCAATATATTTTATTGAGAAAGTTTGTCATTTTTATAAAAGTCAGTGTGTTTTGTTTGTGTATATTGTGTGTACGCTTTAACTTGTGCTTTTATCTTTATTACTAAAAAAAAAAAAAAAAAAAAAAAAACTCTTCCAAGCCCAAATTCATATTAATTTTCTTCTAGAAGTTTTTATATCTTTACATTGTCAACCATTAATTTGGGGGATTTTTGTAGAATGTGCAATGTATGAAACAAGCTTCTATTCTGTTTTTTTGCAAATGGATATGTAGTTTTGTCCTCAGCACTGGTTGAAAGACCATCTTTTCACCATTAAATTGGGTTTTTTTGCATATTTAACCAAAAATTATTGACGGTATTTACATATCTGTCACGGAGTCTTATAACCTGGTCAATATATTTGTCTTTTTGTTAATGGAACTGTTTGTGTCACATCTGAATCCAGTTGTGATGATCTCTTTCTCTCTTTTGAACTTGCTTTTCCTGTGTGTGTGTGTGTGTGTGTGTGTGTGTGTGTGTTTGTGTTTCAACGTATTTTGAAAGCTACTCTGTAACAAGAATAAAATAGTAAGTACTAAGGTCAATACTTTTTTATGCTACAGATAAGCACACAATCATATCTCTTAGACTTGGTGTCAGAAGTTATACAGAGCTAGATGATTCTGAGTTCTATTACGACTATGGTTCCTTTCATGCCGAATATCCCAGGCTCCAAACTGCTAGTAACACCTTCTCTTCAGGATGGAACCAACTTGCCGGAGGTAAATTCCCCACTTCCCTCTTCCCTCCTGGATTTGGTCTGCACTGTCAACCTCTGCAAAGGGACTTTGTCTCAGATAGAGGATAATGGTTATGCAAAAAGACTCTTAGGCCTGAGGCATTAAGGTTTCAAGTTCAATGGCCCAGCCCACATTTAGCCCCAGGTGAGCAGTGCTCCGATCAGAGAATTTGCCTCTTGTAACTTCACCAGTTTTTTTTTCCCCACTAGTATTGTTAGTTATTGTTAATTTGCGTTTAGTAGTCTGGTGCAGAAGGCTGGATGAGGAAGAGTGATCTCTGATGCTCAGCTTAGTCCAGATGCCAGGAAGCCCAAGTACCCTGCCTCTCCCTCAATTGCCCCCTGACCCCAGCTTGCTTCCACGTCCCTTCTCCAGAGGTAAAGGGGAATTTGTGAATGTCATCCTCAATTGGGTACCACTTGTGCTTTACTGTAGGTTAAACTTTTATTCTTTTTAAAAAAATTTTATTATCTTTATTTATTGGATAGAGATAGTCATAAATCAGGAGGGAAGTGAAAGAGAGGAGAGAGAAGAGAAACCCCTGAAGCCCCACTTCACCACTTGTGAAGCTTTCCCCATGCAGGTGGGCACGGGGCTCGAACCCAAGTCCTTGTGCATTGTAACATGTGCACTTAACCAGGTGTGCCACCACCCAGCCCCAAAGCCTTGATTCTTTAAGAAGATGGTTCTAGAAGTTTCTGCTAGGACTGCTGCTACCCACTCCCACGCAGCTTCACAAAGCACTAAGCAGAAGACCAATAGGATGGGTTTCAACAGGGGTCAGTGACAAGATCAAGTTTAGATTTTTTTTAATTTATTTTTTATTTAAGAAAGGATAAATTAGGGAGTTGGGCTGTAGTGCAGTGGGTTAAGCACAGATGGCACAAAGCACAAGGACTGGTGTAAGGTTCCCGCTTCGAGCCCTGGCTCCCCACCTGCAGGGGAGTCACTTCACAGGCAGTGAAGCAGGTCTGCAGGTGTCTGTCTTTTTCTCCCCCTCTCTGTCTTCCCCTCCTCTCTCCATTTCTCTCTGTCCTATCCAACAACAACAACAATAATAATAAGTACAACAATAAAGCAAGGGCAACAAAAGGGAATAAATAAATAAAATAAATATTAAAAAATTTTTTTAAAAGGATAAATTAACAAAACTATAGGGTAGGAGGATTTTAAAAACCATTAAGAATGGTGTGGAACAGGATGGGATGTGAGAAGACCTGTTAAAAAAAAAACTCTTGAAATAGTGTGGTATAGGAGGGTAAAACAGAAATCCATTACTTTAAGAGGTGGTATCAGAACTGCTCTTAGGGACTGAGCTGTCTGCTTAAGAAATTCCTCTGCTGCTAGCTCTCTCTCAGAAAACCTGGTGTATATCTAGGTTTTGGGACTTTGTTAGGAAGTGATCCACCTGGAATGGAATTAGAGAATACTATGAAAGGAAAGGTCTCACCCGAGTAATGAAGCTGAAGGGTTGTCATTCCACACCTGAAGTCTCTGGACGCAGTCTGAGCTGAAGCGTGTTGAGGTGGCAATCGTTGCGTTGATTAGGTTGCGATCAGCAGATGCAATATTATTTGATATGAATTGGGAGAGGCATGCGGGAAAGTGGGCCCTATCCTAAGGTTCCAGAACTGGGAGAAATATAGGCTCTATAGTGGAGATGTGAGGTTCCTGCTGTCTTAGAGTTCAAAAAGACAATGAATAGTTAATGTTATCATCACATTATTTGGTAATTGGGTTAACTTTGAAAAGTCCTTTTGTTAGGGTTTGCTGTATAGTACCCAGTATCTTGTATGTAGCTGTGCCACTGGTTGCCTCTGATCTACTTGGTCTAGGCTTTTGAGAGAATCCGCATATCAAATACACAGCCTATATATTAAAAAGACTCAGTCTGTGTTTTAAAAACTGCGAGACAGACCCAGCCTACTAGGGAAAGAGAGAGACAGGCTGGGAGTATGGACCGACCAGTCAACGTCCACTTTCAGCAGGGAAGCAATTACAGAAGCCAGACCTTCCACCTTCTGCAACCCACAAGGACCCTGGGTCCATGCTCCCAGAGGGACAGAGAATGGGAAAGCTATCAGGGGAGGGGGTGGGATATGGAGATTGGGTGGTGGGAATTGTGTGGAGTTGTACCCCTCCTACCCTATGGTTTTGTTAATTTATCCTTTCTTACAGTTGAAGTTCATGTCAAAAAAAGGTGATTTTGGACAAGTGAGTCCAGAGTTTGTGGATAATGATGTTTAAAAGCAATCAGTCTATTCCAGAAGGGATACTGGTCATTTTCTTGGTGACCCAGATAAAAGAGGAGATGGAAAAAGCAAAGTCTTCCCTCCAGAAGAACTGAGACTACGGTGACTCATTGGACCGGTACCCTAAATATGATTCCACAAAGATGCTCAAGTGCCACTGCGCATAACATACTGCTTGCAAAAGGCAAATTGGGCACAAAATGCCAATTATTTTACACCTGAGACACAAAAGCAAGACATATTACAAACAAGTGTATTTTGGGAGATTCTTTCAAAACACTTAATCACTAACTTTGGCTCATAGTCTGTTGGATGAACTTCAGTACCAAACAAGAGGCAGTTGGAGTTACTGTCAACAACAGAAGCACTACATAAGAAAGTCAAAAATTTTAAAGCAAGCCTCCTGTACATTTATATTGTAAGTATGCATCTTATAAACAAGGGAGAAAATGTCATTGAAAACTCAAGGTATTATTCTTGGAAATTTTCACGTTCACATTGTCTTGTTTTTTCTTGTCTCTAAAATATCACACACCCTTTACTGAAACTAGCAGAAAGATATAATTCTCTGAATGCTCTTGAGTTTGGTCAGTTATAGGGTTTGTATGGTATCAATACTAGTACATTTAAGAGTGTGAGTTTGGGGTCTTTGTTTTTGTTAACATTGAAAGATTTATTATCTTAAGTGTCCAGTTTCATCCCCTTAGCATCAGCCCCTGACATAAGAATTTTAGTGCAGAAGAAATGTTTGAAACAAAATCCCAGGACACTCTGACAAGTGAGTGAGACCAAAAGGAGATACAAGAAAGTGTACATTATCAAGCAGATGACTCGGACACTGTGGACAACTGACCCTCAGTCCTCTAGGGAAGTAGAGGAGGGCACTCACAACACATGAGATATCTCAGCTTGAGGGTTCATGGAGGTTACTTGCTTATCAATTCTTCATTTCCCTGTGGAGAATTTCTTCTAGGCTTATTGACTGTTCAGTTTGCTCTCTACTGAGTCACTATTCCCTGGAGACCAGAAGAAATTTGAAAAGAGCTAAGAAGTGTTTGCATTAGACAGTTTGGATACTTGTAAAGAGTATTTTTGAGAGGCCATGCATAGTAACAAATAAATCAGGGAAGAGGGGAATGAATGAGATGCCAAAACAGTAAGGAGTCTAGTCTTTTTCATAGGTGGTTCTGATTCCTTTTGTCTGTGCTTATTCAAAATAATAATTTTTTTAAGGGAGGATAGGTGGAACTTAAGAAACAAGGAAAGAAAGGGAAGATGCAAAATGAAACTTCAACTGTGATGTATTGCTCCAAAGCAAAGGACTCTGAGGTAGGAAGGGAAGAGAAAGGATAGAGAGGGCACTAGGGTATCAGTGAGCCATGGTGGTAAGAAAGAATGTAAGTTGGGAGTGAAAATACTTTGCAGAAACCTATCACGGGAGACAAAAAACTATATCCATATGTTAACGACTGTATTTTAAACCATTATGTCCCCCCAAAAAGAATTATTTGAAAAAGTAAGGGGACAAAACAAGAGTTATAAATGTGTGGGTGTTTTCAGCGGAGCCTTTCTAAAACTCATGTAGAACAGGAAAAGTGGAAGAGAGAGTGATCTCTGGAATAAATGGCTGCAGAAATGAGAAGTGGGGCAAGAAGAGTCCATATTGTTGTATCTATTCCCCAGACTGACTCCAAGCATTTGTGCCTGAGCATCATGTCTCCTAGCAATAGATGTCAAAGATAAGAACTTCTACTTGAGGACCTTGCCCTCAATTTGGGTCAACAATGGTAGAGAATGTTCCATCCTCCGAAGGGAGGCTGGACAACATATTCTGTGTTCCAACTGAGGAAGATGGGTCCTGATATTGGGGCAGCTTGGAACGTTCCTACTCATGATCACAGAATGTGAGCTCAGATCTACAGGGATGCAGAGGTCACATAGGCTCCTAAGCTTAATATGGGCCCCAGATCACATCAAAGTGATGGGGTTTACAGTCAACAATATTTATACACCTTTCCCATATTAGGGAGCTACTCTCCTCCCTGATCCAGCTTTCTGGCCCCTTTTTCAGCCAGGACACCATCTCCCCAGACAATAACTTAGATCCACCTGCATATCAGATGTCAGACTCAGGAAAATAAAAAAAACTAGTACAGTCATGGACTCTTTGGAATATAAGTAAGATAGGACAACTAACTATCTACAAAACAGATACCCCCAACTCCTTATATGAACTTTTTCAGCCTTAAGATTCATGATTAGTCAACAATTTGTTTGGCTCTATATGTTAACTCTTCTTTCAGCCACCAGGTTCCAGATGCTAGCATGATGTTGACCAGACTTCCCTGGACAGACCACCCCACCAATGTGTCCTGGAGCTCCGATTCCCCAGACCCCTGCCCCACTAGAGAAAGAGAGAGGCAGGCTGGGAGTATGGATCCACCTGTCAACACCCATGTTCAGCAGGGAAGCAATTACAGAAGCCAGACCTCCCACCTTCTGCATCCCACAATGACCCTGGGTCCATACTCCCAGAGAAATCAAGAATAGGAAAGCTATCAGGGGAGGGGATGGGATACGGAGTTCTGGTGTTGGGAGTTGTGTGGAGTTGTACCCCTCTTATCCTATGGTCTTGTCAGTGTTTCCTTTTTATAAATAAAAATTATTATTAATAAAAATAGTTCTGCTTGGTGGTTATGTAAGAAACTGTACTATCATGACAAGAGGAATCTCTTGGTTTTACTGGCATGACAGAGGTGAGACCCCCAAGGTTGTAAGGACCACGGGGAATCCAGCACCACTTTGACATTTTAAGGGAGCACTTTCAGCTCTCACGATTAAGAAGGAACTCCTTCAGGACTCCATCAGAGATGCTAGAGCAGCAGTGTCAGTCTCCGTGGCCTTAGTGAGTCACCCCTTTCAAATGGCTTCCGTTGTGGCAGGTCACTGAGGGATCTAGGGTTTAATACGTGAAGGAAATGCTCACGGATTCCTGAGATACAGCCAATTACTCATGGAAATATTTAGAGAATCCTTGGAAAAGAAGTGGAGGTTATTTGTTATTGGGTAGAGATCTGGGAAGGAAGTCAATAATAAAGAAAGGAGTCAGGCATGGCTCAGCTACTTATTGAAGCATGTTGTGGGCCTGCAGTAAGAAACAGAATTAGACTCACCTATGGATCACAGAAATTGGAGTATCAGTGAGACACCCAGTGGAGCTCTGGAATATGAAGCGAGGGTTTACTCCTTCAGCAAATGTCAGCTGAGCATTCAGTAGGCATCAACAATTTGTTCCAGGCTATGGGGACTCACCACATCATAACAGAGAATCCCTTCTCTATGAAGCTTGCAATTTCATGCAGTCATAGTATTAGATGGACATGACACTACACAAATTTTCCAGTGTTTTTTTTTTACAACATTTTGTTATCAAATTGTTATTATCTCTGAAATTTAAAATCAGAATTTTTAGAATTACAAAAATGAAAAACTGGTGACACAGGCTCTGGTGATATTTACATATGGGACCTGGAGCAGGTGGGTGGAGGTAAATAATTAATTTTAGCCATCGAATTTTTTAAAAAGAACAGGAACTACTCCTTGCCCTAATCCAACTTTCTATCTTTTTTTCTCTACTCTGACACCATTCTCTCAGACAATATTCTTATTCAACCTCAGGCTAGCTACCACACTCAAGCAAAACTACCATAGTTGTGTGCCCCCAGGAACATGCCTAGAATGGTTTTCCTAGCTTTCTTCTACCCTAATGTCCCTAATCTATCTGCTCTCATCCTACTTTTTGGTTCCAGTTCATTAAACATTTTGTCTCAACTTAGGTCATGCCACTTTCCAGACACCAAGTTACAGATGCTACCATGATTCCACCCGACTTCTCTGGGCAGACAACCTCAGCAATGTGTCCTGGACCCTCGAATCTCCAGAGCTCTGATCCACTAGGGAAAGATAGAAACAGGTTGGGGTTATAGATCCATCTGTCAGTGCTCACGTTCAGCAGAAAAGCAATTACAGAAGCCAGAACTCCCACCTTCTGCACCCCATAAACAGCCTTGACCCATACTCCCAGTGGGAGAGAAGTGATAGGAGGAAGATCAGAGGACTCTGCACTCCAGCTCCATCAGCACCCAGAGAGAGAGAAGGAAAAGGAGAGGGACATACGGAGGCAGTTATGTTGTCATGAGTGGCTTGGAGGGGAACAAAGGATTGAATCAGAAAAAAAGGGGGCAGCTATGCATAAATATGGACAGATGTTGTAGAGAGGATGGTTGGCCCATGTCTACATTAGGGGAACTGTGGTGGCTTGCAGTGGGAGACTGAAGATTCAGAACTCTGGTTGTGGGAATGGTGTGGATTCAAACCCCTGCTGACATGTAATTCTGTAGTATAAAAATAAATAAATGAAATGAAAAGATGGAATTTTTCAAATAACAAATGATCCCAGAGTAAAATGATTTGTGCCAAAATGTTGTAGTAGGCACAATGGCTCCATTAGTCTAAGCTATTCTTGGTAAATAAGATCATGTTTCTCTTACAAATGAGGGGCTAAAGTAGAGACCATTGATACTGAGGAGTCTGCTAAGAAGCATCACACTTCAGGACAAAAAGAGACAGTTAAGGAGAAATTTCCTTTTTCTGTATGTCCACATGACTGTGTAAAAACATGTCACCTTTCACTGAGTCTATCTTGCTTCCATGAATAAACAAACATAGAAGGACAATGGAAAGATAGAACTGAGGTCACTAGTATCAAATCTGGTCTACAGCATTAAGAAACCCTGTAGTTGTTCGCTCCCAGTGTCCCTGCTGTGAGCATGTAAAATTCTTCCCATTTCCACTATCACCATTACTATTCAGCATAGTGTTAGAAGTTCTTTCCAGGGGGTCCGGCAGTAGCACAGCGGGTTAAGCGCACCTGGCACAAAGCGCAAGGACTGGTACAAAGATCCAGGTTCCAGCCCCTGACCTCCCACCTGCAGGGGGGGGTCACTTCATGAGCGGTGAAGCAGGTCTATAGGTGTTCTATAGGTGTCTATCTCTCTCCCTCTCTGTCTTCCCTTCCTCTCTCCATTTCTCTCTGTCCTAACAACAGTGACTTCAATAACAACAATTATAATAGCCACAACAATGATAAAACAACCAGGGAACCAAAGGGGGGAAAAATAGCCTCCAGGAGCAATGGATTCATGGTGCAGGCACTAAGCCCCAGCAATAACCCTGGAGACAAAAAGAAGAAGGAGAAGAAGAAGAAGAACAAGAAGAAGAAGAAGAAGAAGAAGAAGGAGAAGGAGAAGGAGAAGGAGAAGGAGAAGGAGAAGGAGAAGCAGAAGGAGAAGGAGAAGAAGCAGGAGAAGAAGAAGAAGAAGAAGAAGAAGAAGAAGAAGAAGTTCTTGCCATAGCAATCAGGCAGGAGCAAGGAATTAAAGGGATACAGATTGGAAGAGAAGAATTCAAGCTCTCACTATTTGCAGATGATATGATAGTATACATAAAAAAAACCCTAAAGAATCCAGCAGGAAGCTTTTGCAAATCATCAGGCAATCTAGTAATCTGCCAGCCTACAAAATGAACATACAAAAGTCAGTCCACTCCTCTATATAAGTACTAAAGTAGCAGAAGAAAAAACTCCAGAAATCTATAGTAAAACTCCTTTTACTATAGAAAAAAAAAAACCCAATAAAATACCTAGGAATAAACCTAACCAAAGAAGTGAAAGACTTTTTTAACTGAAAATTATGACTCACTATTCAAGAAAATAGAAAAATACACAAATAAATGGAAAGATATTCCATGTTCATGGATAGAAAGAATTAACATCATCAAAATGAATATACTACCCAGAGCCATAAACAAATTTAATACAATTCCCATCAAGATCTCAACCAATTTTTTTTTAGGAAAATAGAACAAAATCTATAAACGTTTATCTAGAACCAGAGAAGACCTAGATTTATTAAAACAATATTGAGAAGAAAGAACAGAACTGGAGGCATCACACTCCCAGATCTCAAATTGTATTATAGGGCTACTGTCATTAGAACTGCTTGGTACTAAGACATAAATAGACACACTGGCCAGTGAAATAGAACTGAGGGCCCAAAAGTAAGCCCCCACACTTATAGACATATAATCTCTGACAAAAGTATCCAGACTATTAAATGGAGGAAGAGGAGTCTCTTCAACAAATGGTGTTGGGAGAATTGGATTGAAACATGCAGAAGAATGAAACAGAACCACTATATTGCACCAAACAAAAAAGTAAATTCCAACTGGATCAAGGACTTGGATGTTAGACCAGAAACTATCAGATACTTAGAGGAAAATACAAAGAGACCCCTCACAGAATGGGAGAAGATCTTTACATGCCATACATCATACAAGAGGCTAATAACCACAATATGTAAAGAGCTCATCAAACTCAGCAACAAGAAAATAAATGACCCCATCCAAAAATGGGGAGGGGATATGAACAGAATATTCTCCGTAGAAGAGACCCAAAAGGCCAATAAACATACAAAACAATGCTCCAGGTCCTTTACTGTCAGAGAAATGCAAATAAAGATAACAATGAGATACCACTTCACTCCTGTGAGAAATCAGAAAAAGTAGCAGCAAAATATGCTGGAGAGGTTGTGGGGACAAAGGAACGCATCCACTGATGGTGGAAATGTAAATTAGTCCAACTGCTGTGGAGACCAGTCTGGAAACCTCTAAGACGGCTAGAAGTGGACTTACCCTATAACCTTGTAATTCCTCTCCTGGGGATATATCCTAAGGAACCAAACACACCCATCCAAAAAGATCTGTATATACCTATGTTCGCAGCAGTACAATTTGTAATAACCAAAACCTGGAAGCAACCCGGGTGTCCAACAACAAATGAGTGGCTGAAAAATGTCTGGTATATATACACAGGGAATACTACTCAGGTATTAAAATGGGAAATTCACCTTCTTTACTCCATCTTGGATGGAGCTCGAAGCTATCATGTTAAGTGAGATAAATTAGAAACAAAGGGATGATCTACTCATAGACAGAAGTTGAAAAACAAGATGAGAAGAGAAGACACTAAGCAGAACTTAAGTTGCACCCATGTAAAAGACTGGGGTGCCTGATGGGGGTGCAGGGAAGGGTTCAGGTACTGAAACATGCTGGCAGATGTTGTATTATTACGTGGAAATGTTCTGCATGTACAAACTATTGTATTTTACTGTCAACTGTAAAGCACTAATCCCCCCAAAAATAAATTTAAAAAATCCATCCCATTTATTAAGTCACTTTTGTTGTTTCTTGTTTATTTTATTTACTCCATATGAAATAGAAATTTTCACATGAGATAGGGTTGGTGTTGGCACACCTGGTTAAACGTATATATATATTACTAGGCACAAGGACATGGGTTAATGTCTTGCTCCCCACCTGCAGGGGGGTCTGCTTCACAAGCAGGGAAGCAGGGCTACAGGTGTCTCTCTTTCTCTCTCCCTCCCTATCTCCTTCTCCCCTCTTAATTTCTCTCTTTCCTACCCAATAAAATGAGGGAAATAATGTCCACCAGGAGCAGTGGATTCATAGTGCCAGCAATGAGCCTCAGCA
The DNA here is from genome assembly GCF_950295315.1 of Erinaceus europaeus. Classification (NCBI taxonomy): domain Eukaryota; kingdom Metazoa; phylum Chordata; class Mammalia; order Eulipotyphla; family Erinaceidae; genus Erinaceus; species Erinaceus europaeus. Next base: position 39,108,630 of record NC_080182.1, on the reverse strand, counting down.
ATAACTGTATAATCCTGGAAGAAGAGAGAAAGAGAGAGAGAGAGAAAGAGACAGAGAGGAAGAGAGAGAGAAGGAGAGAGAGAACATTTTGCATGAGAAAGAAAGAATTCAGAGCAACACTCTGCTGCCTGTGATATCAGGGATTGAAATGGTAGCTTCAGACACACAAATTCAACCCTCTGCCATTTGAGCTTTTCCCCAGCAGCTTAGATCCATTTTTACACTCTGTTCTGTGACTTGCCATCAGAAGCAAGTCACCT